>NC_041337.1:33528013-33730513 GCF_004354835.1 Perca flavescens | reverse complement strand
GTGTTCATAAACTTCTGGAGTACTTACAAACTTTCCAATCCATCGTTTTATGAGTACATAACCTATATGTACTAGTGTAGAAGTTTGGTATCATTTCGGGCATTATTAGTGGGGTCATTTACGAGATACAAACGTGGGTCCATTAGCCCCTGTGCTAATAAGCTCTCTACGCTAACTCTCCCAATGTTAGACCCAGGTGAAAAAAGCTTTTGGGGGGGTGTTTGGCTCGAGGTTATGGTGCAAAGGAACCTAGGGTGAAATTACTCCGAACCATCACTTTAACTCTCCTTACTTTAATGCACTCTGTCCTTGCAGAAACTGTGAGTTGCCTATGTTTAAAATACAATACTTTGCAAAGGTTACGTTCACAACAAATCACACATTTCGGTGTCTAATTACCATTAGAGTTTGCAGCTGGAAGGGCCCTATTTCCTAAGAAGGGACCATTTAAATGTCTTAGATTAACTCGTACGTGAGCATTTGTAAGCATGTGTCCTAAAATGTGTGTATACTACATTATATCCAAAACACAGTGTCCAAAGAATGTAAACCTGACTTCCAGCCCCACATTACAGTTTCATAGAAAGCATATGGGCCTTCTAGGAAGCCGCCTTTGCTTGTCAGGAGTCGGGTCAGATACTGGCCGTCTGTACTCCGACACGCATTGCTCACATTGTTAACCGTGTCTGCAAAACACAGATGGTTTCGACCTACACCCCCCCTTCAAACTGCCACAGTCAAAATCAAGATATAAAAGTGGCATGACGCAGATCTTTCTTGATGCCTGTTCTTGTTTTATAAGGATGTGGTCTTGGTGGTTCTTAGCCAAAAACTATAACGCTCATGTAATGACCTGCCGGGCCAGACATTGAGTCACCCTTCTAAACAATAGTATTTAATCGGTGACTGTTTTCTCACCGTGTTGCGAAAGTAGCGGGGTGTGGTCCCTTGTGTAAACACCACCTCGCAGGTCTGGCTGAGATAGCCTGGAACTAGTGTTTTACATTCAATTTGAGCCACTTAAAGACGCAGCTGGGTGGGGTTTACCACATCCACAAAGTGTCAGGTAAAAGACTCATCAATCACTCAAAGCTTTACCGCACTGATCTTCCTGTGATCGCATACCGTTTCTGGTACTTCTAGTCCCATGTGACAAGCTGTGGTTGAGTCACAGCCCAGCCTCAGTGAGTTAGACAAAGAGGGAGACCACACACAATCTATAGTCATTTAACCCTCTTGTGTTCCTGGGGTTCAAATTTGACCCCGTTTTGAAATCTGAGCCAAATTACCAAAAAAGCAAGTACAATTGCAAGTACTTGATCACTACTTTCATTGAATTTTAGGTATTCAATTTTATAGCATTTGAAAGAAGAAAAAATGAAATTGTTTTCAAAACAGTCCCCTGACTAAACTTTGACATACACAGATTTTGTGATTATCCATCAACATATGTTCCTCTAATATTAGTCAAAACAATTCAGAATTTGAAAATAAGGTATCATTTCCCAAAAAAAATCGGTGTAAAACTACTGGTAATAAGTTGGTGCTAGTAATGTTAGTGAAAAATAGCATCGGAACGCTTGAAAAAAGTGACAAAAACGTGAGAAAATGTGTCAAAAACATCAAGTGTTAATTTTCAATTTTGACCCGGCAGGACAACAAGTGCATAGTCTACAGGAAGACAACACGAGGGTTAAACGATATGGCAAAACTAAGAGGAAACCCAAACAGTAAGTGATAGGGTGATAGGGTAGAGAGCAAAACATCGAGTTAAATGGTTCCTTCCATCTCTAGGTAAAAAGTTAAAAACACAGGCTGTAGGAGGAGTTCTGACGGAGTCAGGGGCCCACCTCAGAACAAAATGACAATGTATCAAATGTAACTGTCCCAACTAAGGCTACAGCAACCTGTACCTGGTTAGTATCAGCCTCCCCCCTCAGTAACCTAGATCAGGTCCTAGGAGGGGGCACTTTCAGACTAGAAAACAAAGTTTGACATTACAAAGCACTTTGATGCATTTACTCACACCGCCTAGAATGTAATGTGGCAAATGTTGAATTGATAAAGCTATAAAATATTGCCTCTTGTACATGAGCAATGGGACCACACTTGCACCAACGTACACAAGGCAGCGCGTTGCGCCTCACCTTTTGCGACCTGCAAAAAGGAGCTCAGTCTTTTCGGGTCCTTAACAGTTTCCTTACTGTCCTAACCAGGGGTTAAATTGGGTCGGGGCTCTCTCCAGGCCTAAACCCCGGCACATAATCCTGCTCGTTTGTGTCAGGAATGTGCCTGCTTGCAGTCAGTTGATAAACATGATATTTCTGACAAGATTTTTGGAATGGCATGTCTATTTTTTAGAACAATCGGAACACGGCCATATTCTTGTTCAACTGCTTAATCTCGTTGTCCGTCGACCATCGCGCACCACTTGCGCATGCGCTTCTAGGTAGGCTAATTAAATTGCAAAGGTAAAACACAAATAAATCCAAATGTTGATTGTAAAACTAACCAGTGTTATCATCATTTGTGTGTTTGTGTGTGTGTGTGTGTGTGTGTGTGTGTGTGTGTGTGTGTGTGTGTGTGTGTGTGTGTGTGTTGTAGTAGGCTAGTAAAGCGAGAGAATGGGTCACCACAGACCCAAATCAGTAATGTAAATGCTAAATGCCCTGGTATCTGATGATACTACAACAATGCAGAGTATAGGCTCTTAACCTTGCAGTTTTGCACATATCATGTAAGACTCAATTTCTCCATTTCTTTGCACAAAACTCTCCAGAAAGTGCCATACCCCTGGACACCCCTAGGGAGAGCTGTCCTTACAGTTAGTTTCCTTACTGTCTCTACAGTCACAGTTTCCTTACTGTCCTTACAATTTATTTCCTTCCTGTCCTTATAGTTACAGTTTCCTTACTGTCCTCACAGTTAGTTTCCTTACTGTCTCTACAGTTACTGTTTCCCTATTGTCCTTTAGGGGTGTAAGACAAAATTAATACACTTGAGTATCACGTTATTTTATTTAGCAATACTGTATAGATTTTCAAAAACACAATATTGATTTTTTTTTGTTTAGGTTTACGTGCAAAAATATTCATGTAAGACAGTGATTCACGTTTATGTTGTGTTTAAACCCCCTACCACTAGATGGCTATGCTGAGATGCACCACTAGTGTCCTTGCCTAACAGTGCAGTGCCTGACTTTTTGCAAGAAGCTAACAATGTAGCTATGGCTGAACTTTGGTCTACTTCAGCATATAACATATGACACTAAGAACCTGGGGAACCACAATCCCAAACTGGTTTGATTTTCTGTTTACTGAATTGTTTACCTAAAGCAAACTTTTTTTTTCTTGTATGCACATCGTCTTTTTTTTAAATATTTGTTTTTCTAAAATGATACTAAAAAAAAATCACAATATATCGCCTTACGCACAGTATCGCAATATATTGCAATATACTGTATTGAATCGTGACCTATTTATCGTGATACGTATCGTATCGCCAGATTCTTGCCAATACACAGCCCTACTGTCCTTACAGTTACATTTTCCTTACTGTCCTTACAGTTACAAGTGTTGTGCAGAAGGTAAAGGCTGCTCAAAAAGGGGGGGGGAATGGCTGAACAGGGCGAGTTTGCTTTGAGCCGAGATCGGTCGAGTTGAAAGGGAATGCTGCCTGCCGGCGTGTTTGTGTTTCAGCTGCTCTTTGTTACACTGAGCGCTTTGTTTCGCAACAGAAGACCGCTAGAAAAAAAAAAAGGAGAAAAGAAAGAGAGTATGAGACCTCAGAAACAATACGCTGAGGCAAGCACGGACTAGACTCAGCCTGAGTTCATTCGCTATTGTTCCATATTGTTTTAAACTGCTTCCATGACACCGGGGTTTCGCTGCCAATAACCAGACATTCAGTGTCAGCTTTTGGTATCTGATGGTCGTCTGTACTCAGGTAAAAGTACATTTTAGTCCAGTGCAAAAGATGAGCAACTGTGTCAGAAACATCTGTTTTTTTTAATTATTTTTTTATTTATTTAACCTTTATTTATCCAGGTAAGTCGATTGAGAACAAATTCTCATTTGCACATTCACACAGTTCCACATTCATACCTGGAAGCTGCCCAGTACAACCAGTCTGATCTGCTGGCCACTAAGCAGCTCCACTGGAGCAGGTTGGGGTTAGGGGCCTTGCTCAAGGGCACCTCAGTGGTGGTGGTGGTGATGAGGGAGGGACAAGCGCTGCTCTTTCACTTTCCCCACCCAGATTTTTATCCTGTCGGTCTGGGGATTGAACCGACGACCTCCCGATCACAAGCTTGCTCGCCGCCCAATCATTCAGACTCCCAAGGTGCATTTTGGTAAAAAAAAGCGCCCAATCACTGAGCTTAAAATGATGTGCCACTAAAAATCAGTGGAAGCTTAATGTTACATTTTATGGCAAACTATTAATGTCACTAACACCTTAAATTGATTTACGTTCAGATTCTGGATCCATGTTTGATTTGAATTCTGCAACGATGGTTTTAGAGCTGAAATGAATCGGAAAGTGATTAGAAGTCTTTTTTTTAAGCGAAAATGGCAATCATTATCTGATTCCATCTTCTTTAATATTTAATATAAGCATTTTCAGATTTTTTTTGTCTTGGATGATAGTAAACTCAATATCTTTGTATTTGGGCTGTTGGACCTAAGTCATTTGAATATGGAGCATTTTTTTACTTTTTTCAGAAATTGTACCGACAAAACGAGACATTTAATAATTCAGAAAATACATAGTAAAAATAATGGTATAAAAATAGTTTTGGTTGTGTGCAACAACAAAGCGTTTTAAATTAAACCTCAAGAATAGCCTTTTTCCATCTTCGTAACATTGCCAAAATTAGGAATATCCTGTCTCAAAACGATGCTGAAAAACTAGTCCATGCATTCGTTACTTCTAGACTAGATTACTGCAATTCCTTATTATCAGGTTGCCCAAATAAGTCCCTTAAGACTCTCCAACTGATCCAGAATGCTGCAGCACGTGTTCTGACGAGAACTAAGAGAAGAGATCATATTTCTCCTGTATTAGCTTCTCTGCATTGGCTTCCAGTGAAATATAGGATCGAATTTAAAATCCTCCTCCTGACTTACAAAGCTCTAAATGGTCAAGCACCATCATACTTAGAAGAGCTCATAGTACCTTATTGTCCCACTAGAGCACTGCACTCCCAGAATGCGGGGCTACTTATGGTTTCTAGAGTCTCTGGAAGTAGACTGGGGGCCAGGGCCTTCAGCTATCAGGCTCCAGTATTGTGGAACCAGCTCCCAGTCTGGGTTCGAGGAGCAGACACCGTCACCACATTTAAGAGTAAACTGAAAACCCTCCTCTTTGATAAAGCTTATAGTTAGGGAACGAGGAGTTGAAGCGTCCGCCTAACCCGGCCCACTGCTTCTCCTCGTAGTCATCAGTTTTATATACTGTATAATTAATAATCTAGCGAGAGTAGAGGGAGGCAGGCCAGTACAGCCCGATCCGGTTGGGGAGAGTTCTAGCCCGACCAGGCACCTCTCTTTAACCTGCCTCTCTTAAGTTATGCTATTACAATTCTAGACTGCCGGGGAGGCTGTTCCTCCCTAAGACACACTGAGCTGCTCTCTCATCTCTACTTGTTACTTTTGTATGCATCCTGTCCAAGAAATGCTTGCTTGTTACTAATCTAGCTCTGGGGAGTTTACTCCCCGGAGTCCTTATGTTTCTTCTTCGCAGAGCTATGCTCTGCGATTCTCGGCATTTCCCGGCCGCTTCCTGCTGCGTCCTGCTGCACCCGCCGCACCCACCCGTGCTCTGCAGCGCCACGTCACATCCCGCAACGCCCTGCTGTGATGTTCCTATGCACAGAGTAGTCAGGATCCGGTATAGGAGACTGCACTACTCAGTATGACACGATGTGCCCTGCTATGACATGAACTTCCACGATAACCTTCGAAGTCACTGTGACTTCTAATGTGACTGTTATCACCACTGTTCATCACGCCCCCAACCGGCCCGTCAGACACCGCCTACCAAGAGTCTGGGTCTGCCGAGGTTTCTTCCTAAAAGGGAGTTTTTTCTTGCCACTGTCGCAATAGCCACTGCTAATGCTTGCTCTTGAGGGAATTACTGTAATTGTTGGGGTTTTGGAATTTATAGAGTGTGGTCTAGACCTACTCTGTCTGTAAAGTGTCTCGAGATAACTTTTGTTATGATTTGATACTATAAATAAAATTGAATTGAATTGAATTGAAATTGAATACAGCTCTGACTTGCATCTCTGACTGCCTTCTTCCCCGTGGCAGCGGCCGCTGAGGCACATGGGTATTGCAGTATTTAGAGCCGCCATTCAAAATGGATGAAAAAAACTGTATCCCTTAAAACACGTGTCAAACTCAAGGCAGAACCGGCCCGCATATCAATTTAGGATGCCAATCATTTTTAGCCCGTTTAGTTGTGCGCCAAACCAAAAAGGCAAGAAACTGTTTTTCCAACTGCAATTATGTGACATGATTTGACTGATTTGCTGACTTTGAGACTCAGAAATTCCCACACAACCAGATAGTTTTCATATTCAGGCTGTGAGTTGCCTGCTTTTAAAAATGTGATCATTGTTTTGCTTGATTTGCTAAATTCTAAGATGACTAAAGGGCCTTTTTTTGCTGTTTTTTGGGGAGCTTTATGTCGACCAAACTGTAAGTGAGAAGACTATATAAGACATGTAAAAGATATTTGACTTTTTAAATAAAAGCATGTCAATGCACGTCTGGCCCTTGATGAGATTCTCAGTTTCCAGTGTAGCCCTTAAGCCCGAGACCCACCGAGCCGATAATCGGCCGTGGGACAGTCTGGTGAGGTCGGTGACTCGAGTCTGTTCGGTGTGTTCCATGCCGTCGTCCGTCCGTCAAATCAGCCTTCATTTGGGCCGATTTGACATGTATAATCGGCGGGGCGGGCGCTGCCGGCAGTCTGACTCAAATGACCCATCTGATTGGTAGAGTGCTAACCCGGAAAAGGGGAGTGGAATGAGCGTGACTAGAGTCTCTCAAAATCTGACGAAAATCTTTTAAACTGACCTTTGTCGATCTGAAATGAAGACAGATTCAGCAACTGCACGGCCTATTTCTCTCTTAAAATGTTTTCAGAAACATGTTTTGGTGAACTATTTTTGTACAATATGAGATTGTATTCTGAACGAACCGCCATGACAGTCTGTCTTTGAATTTCCGGAGAAACCAGACCCACGTGACGCGTTCGTCCAATCAGCTGCCGGTTTTCATTTTTGGGCGACAATACAGAGTAGCGCCGCCTGCTGTTATGGAGACGTATTACGTCTCGTCTCTCCATTGTGTTCCAATGGCACTTTTTTGACCAACTTGGGGAGACTGATCAGTCCAACTGCCTTTTCTGCCGTGGGTCGGCCATCTGGTCCTTTAGGGTCATTGAGCTTGACACCCCTACCTTAGAAAAAAAGTTTACTAATGAAAACTCATTGCTACAACAGAAACCTATACTTTTGTTACATGGAGAAACCACCCCCCAACAGATCCCCTCCCACTTCTCAACACTATTGATGTCGATACTCAGGCAGGCCTACGCATACTGAAGCAGCCAGCTCACTTGTACCACTTCACTGGCCATTCTTCAGGGTGTGGTCTCTCATGCTGCACATATTGTTCTCACCACATCTTCCTCAACTTTCAGTATTATATGATGATCGTTAACGACAGATACAATTCTTCCATGTTTGATTCATCTGGGAGGAATTTATGGCTACACCCCACCCTTCTCCATGCTCTAACACACGCACGCACGCACGCACACACACCTCACACATCTCTTGTCTTGTTATAAAGAACTTCTGCTGCTGGCTTTAAATGACCCAGGTTTTGTTTCTGGCAGCACATTTTTTTGCCAAGAGGGCATCAGATTGATCTAAATGTGGCACAGCGGGGGAGAGGTGGATACACGGTATAGGAAAACAGGGGATTCATTTCTCCCCTCTGTACGTGCTGGGTTGTGTTTCAGCTGCTGGCAGCACACACTGCAGAGGTGAAGTCACCGGGCAGCGCAGAGTGAGGAAACACAGAGCATGCCAGACACAGGCAGAGGAATGCAGTGCATGCTTATGCTGTACATCTACTGTATACACACACTGTTAGGGCTGGGTATTGTTCCAAAATATTCAATACCGGTACCGAAACCAATACCGTAACTTCAATACCTCCTAAATACAATTTCCTAAAATACAATCCTAAATACCTTCCTACAATATTTTTTTTTTACAGCAATTTTAGTAAACAAAAAGAAATTACAGATATCCCGTTACGGCACAAATCTTTTCATTTATTTTTCATCTCCTGCTGCGTGTGTAACGTAGAGTTTTTCCTGCGTGCCTCTACAACGTGTAACCTTAGACAGCCAATCACAGACATTATTAGATCTTGGTAGAAGCATGCTGCACGCTCATTGGCTCAACAACGCTGATGAGATTTACTCCGTAGGTATTGAAATTGGGTATTGAGTGAAGAGTCATCTTTCGATACCCAATACTGTAGAGGCAATTCGGTCGGTGCCTGAAAAGTATTGAATTCGGTACCCAGCCCACTGCACGTCTATAAAAACACGTGCATTCACTGTTTTTGGATTCCTAATACATACAGGATTAGAAACAACCCTCCATCACTGTCAAACTTTCACAATTCCAGTGACTACATTGGTATATTATGATTGCTAAAGCTGCACTTATCTGTATTTGTATAAGTACAATAGGTCAATGACTGTAAGTGTCGCTCGTAGTGACAAATCTACATAAATATGTAAAATACTCTGCAGTGCCCTCCAGCTTTATTGAGCTTTATAGTCTCTTTGTTTTGATTTGACACACAACTTCACCGTTTTAGTTCAGTCTCACGCCATTTGATGTGGTCATTTGATTGTTGTTAGTTGTCACGGTGACAATCAAATCAGTGGGGCCTTAAACTGTGTCGTACCTCGGTGGGAGGAGAGCCGCCCAACGCAGCTCGGGAGACGTTCTCGGAGTTGCAGGGAGTGAGGAGGAGGGACAGTTAGACAGCGGCAACGGGTCAGTGGACCGCTAACGATAGACCCAGCGGCAGTGGGTCGGCGGGCCGCTAACGTTAGACCCAGCAGCAGTGGGTCGGCGTACCGCTAACGTTAGACCCAACAGCAGTGGGTCGGCGTACCGCTAACATTAGACCCAGCGGCAGTGGGTCGGCGGGCCGCTAACGTTAGACCCAGCAGCAGCGGGTCGGCGGGCCGCTAACGTTAGACCCAGCAGCAGTGGGTCAGTGGACCGCTAACGTTAGACCCAGCAGCAGTGGGTCGGCGGGCCGCTAACGTTAGACCCAGCAGCAGTGGGTCGGCGGGCCGCTAACGTTAGACCCAGCAGCAGTGGATCGGCGGGCTTAACGTTAGCGGCCCGCCAACCCACTGCTGCTGGGTCTAATGTTAGACCCAGCAGCAGTGGGTCAGACCACTAACGTTAGACCCAGCAGCAGTGGGTCAGACCACTAACGTTAGACCCAGCAGCAGTGGGTCAGAGGACCGCTAACGTTAGACCCAGCAGCAGTGGGTCGGCGGACCGCTAACGTTAGACCCAGCAGCAGTGGGTCAAAGGACCGCTAACGTTAGACCCAGCAGCAGTGGGTCGGCGGGCCGCTAACGTTAGACCCAGCAGCAGTGGGTCGGCGGGCGCTAACGTTGAACCCAGCAGCAGTGGATCGGCGGGCTTAACGTTAGCGGCCCGCCAACCCACTGCTGCTGGGTCTAATGTTAGACCCAGCAGCAGTGGGTCAGACCACTAACGTTAGACCCAGCAGCAGTGGGTCAGACCACTAACGTTAGACCCAGCAGCAGTGGGTCAGAGGACCGCTAACGTTAGACCCAGCAGCAGTGGGTCGGCGGACCGCTAACGTTAGACCCAGCAGCAGTGGGTCAAAGGACCGCTAACGTTAGACCCAGCAGCAGTGGGTCAAAGGACCGCTAACGTTAGACCCAGCGGCAACGGGTCAGCGAACCGCTAATGTTAGACCCAGCAGCAGTGGGTCGGCGGGCCGCTAACGTTAGACCCAGCCTGCTGTTCAGCTCATTCTCTGTAACCAATGCAGCGTGACAGCACGGCGGAACCAGCCAGCCAGTGGACAACTTGTTAGTTGGGTAACGTTAGCTTGCTAACTCCGCCGTACCCCCCTCGCCACATCGCCACAATAAACTTGTGGCGATAGCAGCGTGCTTTGTGTGGATGAAGCATGAACTTAATTTGAGTCATTTGGCGGCTGGCTCTCTGCCTCGTAACGTTACTGGTCTGCTGCTCGTTTGCGCGTTGCTGCAAGACCTCAGCTCGACGACTTGCCGGAAGTCGGCTTATACTGAAGTTTATAGGTTACAATGGCAATGGTTCACATAAAAATGGCTGCTCCTCTGACCATTCTGTTACGTTGATTTGAATGGAAATGGCCTTTCTATCCATTTTATTTCTATGGTCTCACAGCTCTTGTCAGCTTCTTTTCCAACAGCAGCTGGCAGCTGTTTCCAGTAAAAAAGAAAAACACACTGTACGCTACCTGCTCTAACTAACCACCAACAGCAGACATGCACAGTTAAAGCCGTGTCTCACTGATGCGATGCGAAAATGCGGTCCGGGAATGCAGAAAGGCCACATGCAAATTCTCTGCATCACAACTATGCACACCGAGTCCAGTGCGAATAATCCGTTCCGTTGCCTTTTTCGTCACACACAAGAAAGGAAAGGCAACTGTGGGTCTACTAAGGCCATGCACGTCCGAGACACCCCCTCCGGCAACACTTTGCCTCACCTGCATAGTGAGCATGATAGTGTTCCCTGGCAGGATCCATATGTGCGCCACGGTCTCGTTGCTCAATATTTATGAAGAGAACTAACCTTTTACCGTTACCTAAAGCAACGTACAGCGCAGCTCCACATGGTGTAATTATATAGCCTATCATTTATATTGTGTATAAAACGTCTGCTGTCTGGCTGATTCTGATTTCAAACTTTGCTCCAGGTGTGTCTGTTAAAACACAGACACAGACGACTTCTCTCTTTTCAAGACTTAGTTTCGCATTGCCTGACATCTCTCCACAGTGCTGTGAAGGAGGGTCTGGCTAGTCCACACAGCATTCCGGGATGGGAGAAAAAAGTGCTCTGGTTTATTGGCATTTCTTTAAACCAATCACAATCGACTTGGGTGGCACTAAGTGCTGCACGGAGCCACGGTGCCTCTGCAAAATAGCCTCGGGAAGGAACATGTTTTGGTGGAACACGTGCTCGTTCAAAAGTAGTTTTAGTCGTGCGACAGAAAAGTCAGATTGGACAGATAGTCTAGCTAGCTGTCTGGATTTACCCTGCAGAGGTCTGAGGAGCAGTTAACCATGGTCCTCAGAAATCCAGTTTAGAACGCCAACACAAAGGAAGCGGAAGGTGACGGAAATCCGGCTAAAAATGAGGGACATCCGGTGGAACCTCCGGCTGCACCTGATCAATCCCCTAAATTAAACTTCGTCGATATAGGCTACAGTCAGCCTAATATGTAATACTAAGGCGCCGCACGGAGCCATGGCGCCTCTGCAAAATAGTCTCGGGAAGGAACTTGTTTTGGTGGAACATGTGTACGTTCAAAAGTTGTTTTAGTCGTGCAACAGAAAACTCAGATTGGACGGATAGTCTAGCTAGCTGTCTGGATTTACCCTGCAGAGATCTGAGAAAATGGATATCCGGCCTAAATGAGTGAAATCCAGCAGAGTTTCCGTCGGCAACGGCGCAATCCCAGAAGTTGAACGTTGTGGATATGGACTACCTTTTACATGACATATATGGTGAATCATTGTCTGTGAGACTGTGGTTAGCGGAAATGGCCATAGCAGATTACACAATGGAAACTAAAAACCATGTGCATTGCAAATCAGCAGATAGATGGAGGCCAAAGCTGCTTGATGAAGGCTGGGCTCGTTAAATGAGGAAACCTGATACTGTTTTCATGCACCGCCTTCACACTGTGGTTTTCACTTACTCACAGACTGTGCAGTCATTCTCTCACAGAGGGTTCAAAGATTACAGTGTCAACACTCAACTGAACAAAGTTAACAATTAACTGAATAAAACAATAATTCTGAAACCGCAAGTGTCAAAAATGGCCAATCAAATTCTTATTACTTCCCTTTCCAAGTAGGCAATAAGCAATAATTTAACAAATCAATCAATATTTAAATACTTTTCTTTTTGCCAAAATCAAGGCAGCAGGAGCTGAGATATCCTTACTTCTAGTGCCTCTTATTAGTCATTTTCTTCATTAAACCCTCAATTTAAATTACACTTTGAATTTAAACATCCAGCCCTACACTCCCAACTGAGCATTTTCGGCTTCATTACCTTCACTGCCCAAAGAAATGGAATGCTGCTTTTCACGATATTCGATTGCGAAGTTAGATCAATGAATCATTCAAGTTATTTGTAGGGTTATTTTTGTGAAGCCTATTCAGTATTTGGAGCATAAAAGCCACCAGAGATGAGAGAAATGTGAGTAAATAAGTTGTAAAATGTCAAACTGCTAGAGAAATATTTGAACGCCAATAATAAACCAAAGTGAGATCAGACTGTCACGACTCTCTGCAGAGAATCACATAACATACAAGAGGACTCTACTATGACACAGCTGATACACTATCAAAACTATCAGATCTAAGAAAAGCACTTCAAGAGGGCAACACAAACTTGTACTGGTAACTCAAACGTACACATCAATTATGTATCAGCGGACTTCATGGGCAAATTCCCACTCACAACCGGCGAGAGACGGCTATCGAAAGTAAGGAAAGTAAAGCAAGTGTTACTTGGCACGTTTCAGCGAGAGACTCCTCTCCTTCATCATCAGTCATCATCCACATCCCTTGATGGATACCAGCAACGCTGCTTTTGCGTCTCAGGTCGACTCAAATTAGCGCGGAGAAGGGTTAGGAGTGGAGGAAAAGGGATCGATCAAAGACTTTTCAGGACTTGCCCTCACGTCTGTTCCCTTTTTCTTCCTCCTCAGATCACTTTCTTACTGAGAGGGCCTTAAACTGAGCGAACGCCGCGAGCACTAATTAAGCCGGCGAAGATGGCGCAGGCCTCGACACCGGCAGAAAGCCAGGGATGAAAGCTTCATTAATGAATCACAATGCCGTGACAACACTGATAATTACCTCCATGGGCAAGGAGATAAAAGATGAGGTCTAAGGAGAAATTTACTTAGCTCAAAATGTTTGTGCTCAGTGAACCCTCTTGCCCTGTGTGTGTGTGTGTGTGTGTGTGTGTGTGTGTGTGTGTGTGTGTGTGTGTGTGTGTGTGTGTGTGTGTTACAGCCCTGGGTTCAAACAAGCATTGTATAATATCTAATAAGTCACTCATGATTACATTTCGTTAGATTGAAATCCCGACGTTTGAAAAAAGCTGTTTATTGGAATTTCATTTCATAATTTCATCTCTGTTCATTTTATACAGAGGTAGGTTCCTGATGTGTTTAGCCTCAGTTTGTGCCTCGCATGTCTCTATGGATGGCAATGCTAAGCTTTTTTTTTTTTTAGCTAGAAGCATGTCTCTATGGATGGCAATGCTAAGCGCCGGACGGAGCCATGGTGCCGCTGCAAAATAGCCTCGGGAAGGAACTTGTTTTGGTACAACATGCGTACGTTCAAAAGTAGTTTTAAGGCCGGGACACACCAGCCAGACGGCCGACCGTCGACAGAAAAGCCAGTCAAGATGATCAGTCGGGTCTCTGAGGTCCAAAAAACTGCCTCGGAGTCGGGACACCGACTTGAGAAACGTGATACGTCTCCATAGCAGCAGGCGGCGCTACTCTGTATTGTTGCCCAAGAAATGAAAACCGGCAGCTGATTGGACGAACGCATCACATGGGTTTGTTTTCTCCGGAAATTCAAAGCCAGACTGTCATGGCGGCTCGTTCAGAATACGATCTCATATTGTACTAAAATAGTTCACCGAAACGTGTTTCTGAAAACATTTTAAGTGAGAAATAGGCGATCGACAAAGGTCAGTTTAAAAGATTTTCGTCAGATTTTGAGAGACTCTAGTCACACTCATTCCGCTCGCCATTTCTGGGTGAGTCCCGACTGCCCTGCCTCCGACTGAACATGTCAGGTCGGCCAAAATGAACGCCGACAGCCCCTCAGACGGACCACGGTACGGGACACACCGAACAGATTCGAGTCACTGACCTCGCCAGACTGTCCAACGGCCCTGTGTGTCCCAGCCTTAAGTCGTGCAACAGAAAACTCCGATTGGACAGATAGTCTAGCTAGCTGTCTGGATTTACCCTGCAGAGATCTGAGGAGCTGTTAACCATAGTCCTCAGAAATCCACCGGAGGTTAGAACGCCAACACAAAGAAAGAGGAAGGTGACGGACATCCGGCCGAAAATGAGGGACATCCGGCGGAACAATCCCGGAAATGAAACGTCGTTGATATAGAATACAAAAGCATGCATCCAGAGTACGAAAGCCTACCAAAAGCTAAACATAAATAGAGCAATCTTAAGCTAACACAGTCAAACTTTTAGTTGAATTAAAGCATTTGTACAAGGAGAACTGCTTGGTCAGTAGGCGTTACTTCCAATCATATCTGTCCTCTCGCTGCATGTTCCATCCTGACTTCAAAGACACTTTTACTGTCACAGAGCAGTTTTCCCACCATATTCAGGCCAGTACAGCATGGGCACATACAGCTGAGGAATAGCTGAGGTTATGAAATCAGGCCGGGTTGGGTAGACATAACATGCAGGCCTGTTTACATTCCTGCTGTGCAGGCAGGATGTTCTGGTGTCTCGGGGCCAATCTCGCTATCTATTCAGGGAAAGCAGGCAACAGAAACCTCACCCGGCAGGGGGAAGAGCACAGGATATGCCAAATACAGCCTGCATCGCTTGGTTATTCAGCTGCCGCAAACAATAGGATCCTCGTTTAGGGATTTGATTCATAAAGAGAGAGTTGGGGGATATTTCGGGCATTGTTCCGAGGTAGGGATTTCTGAATGCGGGGGTTAAGATTTCCTCCACACTGTGTCTATTGTTGGGGTGGGCCTGGTAAACAACTTAGCATGAAGTTATTTTTGCCCTGCTGACTGTAAGTCCCACAGATCATGACACACCAAGCTGACAGTTGGCCTTCAGACACTATGCGGCTATCATTTGGCCAATCACTGGGCCAAATGCTGTACCGTCATCACTCAGCTGTGGCTGATGCTAGGTTCTGGGTGTGTCCCGTACGGTTTGGCACAAGTTATTATTATCAGTTTCACATTGTAATTCACATTGAAGAGTAACTGGCAACAAGTGAACACATATTGGGATGCATGGTTTAATAAATCCACTGCTGTATATAAATATACATGAACCGCTGTCAGGTCTGCACACGCGCACGCACACACACACACACACACACAGATACGACAGAGAGTGTAGAGTGTGTTGTTACAGTATGTCTATTCATAGAAAGGAGGTAGGCTTAGCCTTGGGTAAATATGACTTTCATTTTGAAATCTGGCTCACAAAGATGGATGCTGCCTACACGTTATTGATCAAACAAAAGAACTCAGAAAAACCTCTTTAAGATTTCACTTTCTTCTCTAAATGATCAAAACAAATGAGTAAAAGACTTCCAGCTCCTTGGACTCACTTTCAGACAATAAGGGTCTTGGGCTTTGTCGTCTTTCCGCTGGTATGAGTGCATACATGAGACTTCTGGAGACAGCCTCCAAGAGAAGAAAACAAGTCCATCAAATATGGACACAGCAAACTTTGATGACTAACCTCGCTCCCCATCATCTTTTCTCCACCTCTCTTTCCATCTGCAGTGCTTCATCCAACCTCAACCATCTCTCCCTCTCTCTGTTTCACTGTTGCTCACTCACATACGTATTTATATTGTGCTATTTCTGCATGTTTCTATTGTTCTATGTATTGTCGCTGTGACTGGCAATGTGTTGCTAATGAAAAGAAATTGGATATCAAACATATGGGGGCAGTGGTGGCCTAAAATTTAAAGAAACGAGCTTGTGACCGGGAGGTCGCCGGTTCAATCCCCAGACCGACAGGATAAAAATCTGGGTGGGGAAAGTACTCGTTCCCTCATTACCACCACTGAGGGGCAAGTGGTGAGGGGCACTGGGCAAGGCTCTTAACCCCAAGCGCTCCACTGGAGCTGCTCAGTGGCCAGCAGATCAGACTGTGGTTGTACTGGGCAGCTTCCAGGTATGAATGTGGAACTGTGTGAATGTGACAGGTTGTCTTCGCAAATGAGAATATGTTCTCAATCGACTTACCTGGATAAATAAAGGTCAAATTGTACCAAAAATAACATGGATGTAAAAAAAAAAGGGTTAAATCCAGACCCCTTTGGGGATCCCGACCCACAGATTGACGTGCACTGGTTAAAGGCAGTTTCAGCATGGCTTCACATACTCTTTGCTTTTCTTTAGTTTTTCCATCATAATCATAAGCCCCGAAATGTTTTCCTAAACATCAGCTGCAGTGTAAAGATGGCTGCCGGTTACACAGGAGAGACCGCACCTCTCAGTTAAACAATGTCTGTGAGGAGTGCTGCTTGCGGTGATGCAACTTACAGGCAGCCCTTCGCTTGCGAGCTCACTGATCTGAAAAATCAGTCGCTTTTCTTTGTCCTGAAACGCCTCTCACACAAATTGCTTCCCTCTGTGCACATGTATCCGGCCACAGGACACAAATAACTAGATGCAGCTCCCGGTAATGACATATAGTGGACAAAACAGGCTAGAATTATGGAGGGAGGAATAAAATCACTACTTTGATCTCGCCTGCTGGGGCTGTCATGCTCTTAAAAAGCCTCAGGTTGGGAATTCACAATTGCAAGCTGTAGGGGGAGGGAACAGACAAGCACACAAGAACATACATGAACATGCACATTAGGCCTTGGATGCCCCGGGGGCATTCACAGGCGGTTGCTTTTTTAAAGACTGCAATTTGGGGTGTTTTCAATCTCGAGGCCCTGCGCTATTTCATTTTATGTTGCTAATATTGGGTGACTAAAGGTCAGTAAATTAAGTGGAATGTTAAGTGAGACACTGAATGCAGACTTGCTCCTCAAACCATCCGTACTTGCTTTGATTTGATGTTATATGTGCAGCTCCTAGCACAGCGGGAAGCCAACGCTTTCAGCCACAGAATTAGGTGATGAATGATTTCAAACGGTCAGTAATTAGGTGGAATTGATATTAAATGATTAAATGATACACATCAGTGGAACTCCACTCCACTCCACCATAGCAGGGGTCTTCAACGTTTTCTAAGACAAGGACCTTTTAACAGAGAGACTGATCAGGGACCCCCTACTACGTATATTGTAGAACATTAAGTTGCATATCAAACCGGGCCTACAATAACGTTTGGGTGGCCTAAAGCCTTTGTACATACCTTTTTAGTGCATAAAATACTATGTTATTAAAATAATAATTATTGGCATGAGTTTATAAATCATGTTTTAATTATGTTAAACGGGCCAGTAAGTCTATCATTAATGTTTTTTTTTTTTTTTTCACAAATAGGCTGATTTATATTTGCTAATAATATGTTGGATTTATGTTAAGACATTTTCATTTTTGAAAAGAACTTCAAAGAATTAACACTAATTTGGTGACCACCCCTGCAGTAAGGCCGGTTACACGCTGCCTGCGTGGCGTGAGCGTGGCGTTTCTGTTGTGTGTCAGCTGCGTGGCGGCTGCGTGGATTTTTCTATGTCTTTACACACCAGAAACGTGTCTGACGCGACGCTGCTGCTGCTAGCCTTGTCTGGACACATGTATGTTTCCCATTGATAAAATGAAATACCATGTTAAACATAAATATATATTGATTTGATTACATCAAAGACAACTTCGGCAGTATTGACGGCAAAATAGGCTCCAGAATATTTCATTCTGTATTGACAGGTGCAATATTAGAACATCTATTTTTTTTATTACATTTATATCTGCATTTATATCAAAACCTAGAGACTTTCAAACATCAACATGTCATTTATTATATGTTTTTGTGTCTAAACGACATATAAACATATTTTGATATTCTATTTTGCCTGGAAACACTTCCAACACAGGCGTCGGTTCTATTTCTAGCAGGCACGCGTTTTCGGCGCGTCTCGAGCCGCGCCTGAGCGTCACGCAGGCAGTGTGTAAGCTCTAACCTGTTAACATGGGAGCTGAAATATGAACGGACACGCCACGCAGCTGACATGCTCGCGCGACGCATCCAGTATGTGACCGGCCTAACTCTGAGGACCCCCTGTTGAAGATATCTGCACTAGAGAGAGGACAGGATAGAGAACTTTATTAATACCGAGAAATAACGGGAAATTATACCATTGCAGCAGTTTAGAGCAAAAACTATACAACAGTTACATGAAGAGAGATTGAAAAAAATTGTGTTTACTCTTGTATACAGAAGATACAGAGGAGACATGATTGAGGTGTATAAGTTTGCCCAGGGAATATATGATGCACAGGAATTTCCCCAGTGTGGGATTAATTAAAGTCTATCTTATCTTATCTTATCTTATGCAACTGTTGAGCCTGTCAGTCATTTTTGGAACAATAGGTATGATTTAAGAGAGAATTCTTTAAAGCTGTAGCCTACCCCGGAACAGAAAAGAGAATACCTTTCGTCACACTTGGGGTGGTAAAAGCATGGAACGAGCTTCCAGAAGAAGTTCTGCGTTCCCCTTCAGTTAACTCTTTTAAGAATAGGTTGGATACATTTGGTTTGTCCAAAAATGTCATGTACACTTATTTATGTCATTCATTTATGAAATGTAAGTCATTTTTGATATGTAATTAAAGTGAATTATGAAATGAGTGTGGTTTCAAATTTCTCTATCACAATCATTTCCTTTTGTTGTATTCAGTGTTTTGAGTCTGGAATAGAGGATTTTACATCCTGTCTCAGAAATGTTCAATACATTAAACAATAACATCTACATACTGTACATACGTGTGCAAATTTGACATGCAAATGCAAGTATACTGTAGTAAAGTTGTAGTGCAGTTTTGAATAAGACAATGGAAAGTCCAGGGTGAGAGTGTTTGCATTTGTCTTAGTAGGGAAGCGTGAGGCTTCACCTCCCGACCCCCCCGTCCTGACACAGAGGGGACTTTTCGTATGGCAGCTGGCAGGAAGAACCTCCTGTAGTGGTACTTGTCGCAGTGGAGCTTACTGAAAGTGCTCCGCTGTTCGACCATGGGGCTGCGAAGAGGATGTGAGGCGTTTTTCCGTGATGCACAACCGTTTGAGCAGCATCCTCTTCTCCACCGCCACCTCAAACGGCCCCAAGATGGTTTCCGAGACAACGCGTTCTCTTTCCCAACTCGCAAAATACTGACGCTTGGACAGTGGTTGTCAGCGTCAGATACCGACACAAAAATCATCCTTTAGTGTCTGTGTGGAGCTCACCGGGCAGAGCAGCAGCTTGACTGAGACGGTGTAAACTGACGTAGTAATAAGAGTGACAACGGTAGCGAGTGGTATGAAAGACTGAAAATCCGCATAAGGAGGTTGGTCTGGGTGGTGGATGGGTCAAACAACAAAGGACTTTTACCCAGAAAACCGGGGTTCGTGTCCCGCTCTTGTCACATTTTGTAACCCTACCGTGTTCTCGAACTAAACCAAACTGTCCCGTTCTTGTGCCGCCAAAGGGATAGACTTGAGTCCCGAGAGCGTCAGAAAGTGAGGCCAAAAGTCCCAACCAAGCGTGTCTAAATATGACGCTAAAGAAGGCTTTTTTGAGTCAAAGGCACCTGACCAAGCGTCGCTTTTTGACGCGATGGGAGTGAGAATGTGTTGCAACCTCCGAGAATAGAGTCGGCTCTTATGCCACTACCCCGGCACATTGCCGCAAAGTAGAGTGAACTTGCAACAACGGACTGGTAACTGGCAACATCTTGTTGCATGCATTAAGACCTGAGTTTTTCCTCAGGAAGTAGAGTCTGCTCTGTCCTTACCTGTAAACAGCCTCAGTGTCACATTTCCAGTAGGCTTGTGACGATTAACAATCACATCGTACATCGACGATTGAAGGAATGATGGCCAATTGGATTGTCCTACGCCATTATTAAAGCAACTAAATATCTATATATATATAATGTTAATTACGAACCAGTTTGCCTCGTCTTTTCCATTGACCTGACACCATTTTTGACCACAAAAGACCAGAAAACAAAACAACAATGTCATCCTGTGGTCACCTTCAGGAGCAGTTGGTTCCCCTCTGCACCACTCATCAAAGCTGGCCACCAGGTGTCTGTACTCCCCACTCCTGTCCAACTTTTATATGTCCAACTACTGCTAAACAGACTGCGGACTACTTGCATACAATGTATGAATAGAGTTCCTGAGCTCCTTTTCCTCTTGTTACAGTCATACGTCTGTGTAACCCAAACTGTGCTGTTTATGTTTAATTGAGAGTGGGAGAAACCAGAAAACTGAGGTGGGGTTTTAAAGAGAATCTGTCTGCAATCAGGTTGTCCAGGTGTGGATTTTTACACTCCTCATTTTTCTGAAAAAGACGAGGGGGAGCGTGCATGGCCTCAAAACCAGGATGACGTTCCTGCAGGAACAGAGGCCTTCTGTGTCTCAGCTGCATCTGGAGGCAAGGCGAAACAAGGGCCCCAGCTTGGGCCTCCGGCCAGGGCAGGTAATGCAGAGTTCAACAGGAAATGGAGTTCAGGAATGGATGTGGAAGGGCCTATTTGCTATGTCTGTGGAGGTGTCCCTCTGTTTGGTCTTGTGTAACACCAGATAATTTATGTTTGTGCAGACAGTAAAGTGACTGTGGCTTTGTTTGAACGGTGAGAGAGCGCTGCATTTATCTCTTGTCTTTTCTTTAGAAAAAAGATAGATTGCTATTGCCATGTGAGTTTTTGGGGATTCTCATTTTTAACTCTAGGTGAAGGTAGGTGCGCTATGATCTAAAAGTCGCTGAAAAAAACTACAGACATGAATGCCAGGCCCTTTCGGATAACCTCAGAAATGCATGCTGGTCAAGCTAAAAACATCCTGCTATTCTTTGTTCCCTATGCCAACAGCAACACTATACAGTATAATGTGCTACTTTCATCCCATTCGTACAGTACATCATATTTCAGATGCCATCATTAATGCAATCCAGATGGCTGGATTACCAACAAGGTAGTCTCGCATTGCCAGACCTTTCTCCATAGCGCTGTTGAGTAAGGTCTGGCTACACCACAGATATATTCTGGGATAGGCAAAAAAAATAACCACTCTGGGTTGTTTGCATTTTTTTAAACCCATCATAATCGTCTTGGTCGGTGCTAAGCTCCGGACGCAGCGATGGTGGTGGAACGTGTTTTGGTGGAACATTTGCACTCCCCAAAAGAAAACGCCACATACAATATTAAATGAAGTTAAGTGTTCACACAAAACAGTAACGTGAGCTATTTAAATTAGCTGATACATGGTTAAACCTCATTAGCTCTTACCAGGGTATCTCCGTGTGGACTTCGTCCAAAGCAATCCCACCAATCTCTCCCAAAACGTCCCAGTTAGAGAGGAAATGCCGTAAACATATTCTTTGTAAATCTTTACCTATCTTTATCGTTCCCCGAGAGAACCGAGCAGGCCTGGCTTGTTGCACCATCCAAATGCTCTTCAAAACTTGCCGTTTTCAGCGTGTAGCTTGCTAGTTCGAAGTTTGTTGTTGTTTCCAGAAGCGAACGGAGCCAAACTGCCCTGTGGCTCCAAACTCCAGAAGCTCCAAAAGCCTCAAGTATTCTGTCTGTTAAATGTTTTTGGTAATTTGACTAATTGCAAACGTTTTATGGAATTTGCAATACTAAAGCATATAACAACCAAGGTGGGTCCTCAAGTACCGTTATCATAGTGCATATGCATTTGTATTTAACCAAATTTACCCAAACTGCCATACAGAAAAAAAACTGCATTTCCCAGAATGGGACTTACCGCTGTTTTCTAGGTCTTTGGGCAAATAATAAAGCCACTATCTGTAGTCTGGTACATGTACTGGAATTAATAGGAACCTGGAGGCACATTCACAAGGCACAGAGGAAGGAAGTTGGGGGTATAGGGGTGATCGGAGGGGGCCAATCAGAAATGTTATACCCTGGGACCCACTAACAGGTTTACCTGACCGTATATCCAAGATATAAAGCAATCACCCTGTTATTCTCTATGTCAAACATGTGCTTCCTATAAATTCTTTATCTTAGTGGTGAGGACCTGCATGCTGAAATAATACTCCCCTGCAATGGATTTATGAACTTGTACATCAACATATCAGCTTCACTGTGTTCATCAAGGCTCCATGAAAAGAGCACCTCATATATTTACTTTATCTCATCTTCCAGTCTCAACAGTAAGGTGCAGTGTTGGTATATGGAGAGTACAAAGGGGCCAGTGGCCTTAGAGGGGCCATATTTTCATCACAGAGCAGACCCATCACATCTGAGTGTGATGCCATGGATACTATGCATCCTGATAAAGTTCCCTTGGCCTTTGGAATTAAAATACCCCGCCCCATAATCACATACCCTTCACCATACCCCCACATCATCACATACCCTTCACCATACCTAGAGATTGGCATGGGGTACTTTCCATAAAATCTCTCAATGCAAATCAAACCAGCTATTAGGCTAACTGAAATAAAACCATGCCAATCTCTAGGTATGGTGAAGGGTATGAGATGATGTGGGGCTATTTTAATTCCAAACGTTTGTAACACACGTTATAATGCTCACCTAGCTGCTAGCGTGGCACGCCCTCATACTCTGCTTCTGACTGGCTAGTAGTCCTTACCTAGCTACTGCGCATGTGCGACTCCCAACAAAAATGGAACAGAAGTGAGATGTCTCACTCTGTAGCTAAAACAGAGAGCTCAACACACAGGGTGAAAAGAGGAGCTGCAGCAATGTGCAGTACAACAAAAATATGGTGTTTTTATTTTTTATTAAACCATGTAAACCTATTCTGATATAACCTCTAAATACAATTATCAACCTGAAAATGAGCGCTTTAACCTCTGGTGGTGCAAAATAGTCAGTAATAACATCCAGCAGCTACAGCGTGCTGAGTGTGCATCGCTCCCCTGTGGGGCAGCAGCATAGAGCGGTGAAGTTGTGCAAAAAGCTACGGCCTTCATCCTCCTCTAGTCTCAGCACTAATTCGCTTTAATCTGTCCTGCCGTACAAGCCCGGGTCAGTACCCCTACATGTGAGACTAGGACTAGTATCTTCCCAGGCAACTGGGATTTGTAGTCAGCAATCCTCTGACATTACCTTGAAAAAAAAAAGAAGAGGCCACTCCCAGGCATCGCTGTACTGTGTTACATGCAGTGGTGGAAGAGTAAAAATACTAATTCCACACTGTAAAAATACACTGTTACAAGTAATTGAAGATGAAGATGTTAGTTAAGTAAAAGTGTGTAAGTATCATCAGGAAAATGTACTTAAAGTATTAAAAGTAAAAGTACTCAATGCAGAAAAATCCTCACATTTTAGAAACTGGAAACAATCCAAAAACTGTTCTGTCAAGTGTTTAATGGTCTAGTTATTACAGCTGTATATTGCTGGGTAGTTTCATTTATCATAAAACATCGTAGTTTGTAAATGACGTGTTTTGGGTGTACAAATCTTAATTTGTAAAGTAACTAGTAACTAAAGCTGTTCGATTAGAGTAGTGAGGAAAAGAGTACAATGGTTCTCTCTGAAATGTAGCGGAGTAGAAGCAGAAAGTGGCGCGAAAAGAAAAGACTCAAGTAAAGTACAAGTACCTCAGTACAGTACTAAGCTACCACTACTGCGTTGTAGAGCTGAAGATCTTTGTTCGAACCCGACGGGACCCGATGGGTTCGGTCTTAATTTCTATCATGTTACACAGGCTCGGGCCGGGCTCGGGCTTGCGCTCCGGGTTGCGCGTTAAATAAGTGGTCAGGTGATGCGTTTCGATTAGCGCGAAAATCGATGCTGAGGATGTGAAACGGAGGCTGGCCTCTGGAGGACTTATTTTATTTCTTTGTTCCAACTTCCAAGTGGCCTATAGTCTACGTTAGTCATGAATAAATGATGTTAAAAAATTTATAAATGACTCATTCTTGACAAAAGGCAAAAGAGCTGTGTGTGTGCGTGCACACATTTGAATAGTGTCGGGCTGTAAACGGGTTCGGGCTTTTACAAAAGCTGTCAATCAAAATGTACTTGTCGGGTTCGGGCCAAATTCTTCGGGGGGGTGGGGGGAGCCCGGTCCCTGCAATGCTTCATGCTCTCTACCCAAAGTTCTGTACCTCCAGAGACGACATCAAGCTTTACACCATGAACTAGTTAAATCTGAACTCTAATGACCCCGCAAACGTCTTGACACAATCTGCATCTCAGCTAGACCGACGCCACTCCGTGTTTGATGTTCCAACGGGGGGGGGGGTGAGAAGTCAGCTGAGCGTTGTCATTCTTGTTGTCCAGATGGGGCTGTCATTGATGAGGAGAGGTGTGGGGCAAAACTGTCACAGCATGCAGTGTCAATTAGCAGTGGTCCGTGTGTGTGTGTGTGTGCGTGTGCATGTGCGTGTGCGTGTGTGTGTGTGTCTGGAGAGGAGGCGGTTGTTGGTGGCTGTGAAGAGTTCCCAGTGGATCTGATCTGATTATCTCGATTTTAACTTATAAGAGGGGGGGGGTTGGGGGGTGGGGGGGCTAGGCAGGAAGCAGGGGTGGGGGGGGGGTGGGGGGGGGGGTGGAGGTGGTGGTGCGATGCTGCGGCTGTGAACAGCAGGCTAATTAATTACACACTGGCTTGTGGGAATATTCTGCCTAAATGCCAGTCAGGTCCCTGTGAGGCGACACACTTAACAACTCTAGTTCAGCACACACAGAGACACACACACGCTGTAAAACTGCTATCCAAGGAGGCAACACACATTTCTTCATTGTAATTTTGCGTATGATTTACCGTGCATTCTTTTTGAATTCGTGAAACATCGCCTACTGATACATTTCAAGAGGAAGACATATCCACTTAAAGGGGAGAAGACATGCTAACTCCTGGGCTATTGGCAGCCTACACTCTCTGGGGGATTGCTATAGCTGTATAACATTGGTTCTTACAGAAATCTAAAAAAACGCAAGTGTGGGGCACCAGGGCAGCTCACCTGATTGAGCGCGCGCCCCCAATGTGTGAAAAGCATTAGTCCTTGCTGCAGCGGCTGCGGGTTCGGGATTCCGCCCTGCAGCGCTTTCCTGCATGCAATTCCCCCTCTCCCTCCCACTTTCCTGTCTTCAGCTGTCTTATGTAGTAACCCAAAATGGCCCAAAAAATAATCGTAAAAAAAAAGTGCTCTGTCAGCGCAAAAAAAAAAGTATACTGACTCTGTTATATGAATCATCGAGTAGTTGGTACAGCTGTTTTGTTAGCTGTATGTTGAGCGAAGTAATGTGAAAAATGTGAAAAATCTAGTTTGGCTTTTTTAACGTATAGTAATAATATTTTCTTTGCCCGAACGTTGGTCTGGTCTTAATTTCTATCATTTTACACGGGCTCGGGCCGGGCTCGGGCTTGCGCTCCTGGTTGCGCGGTAAATGAGCGGTCAGGTGATGCGTTTCGATTATCTGTACTTTCTACTCCTTACATTTTAAAAATAGCCTCGTTAGTCCTATTTCAGTTTGGCTTGTTTTCATTCCGGCTTGTCATCATTCAAAAAAAAATAAATAAAAAAAAACCTATCCAAATATATCGCGCCATCCGAAGAGAGTAAATTTCATTGTGGTTGGATGAGAAGTATGAACATATACTATTCCGACACTCTATTGGTTTGCACGCAATCCATCACACCTGCACAGACCGGATGCTAATACGGCACCGAATAGCAACGCGGCCACTTAAATGCCTGCGCTTCTCTCTGATGCTCCGAAAACGGACGTTAGAGGGAACAGAAACATCGACGCTAGTTAATAACACTACACTCGTCAGCAGGTAACGTTAGCCTACCATTAGCTAGTTAACACTACACTCGACAGCAGGTAACGTTAGCCTACCGTTAGCTAGTTAACACTACACTCGACAGCAGGTAACGTTAGCTTACGGTTAGCTAGTTAACACTACATTCGACAGAAGGTAACGTTAGCCTACCGTTAGCTAGTTAACACTACATTCGACAGCAGGTAACATTAGCCTACCGTTAGCTAGCAGCTGGTGTAAACACGGTTAAAATGCTGACAGCTAAACGGTGTAAAAGTGTGTCTGTATTTCACTGTAGAGGATTGTAACACCAGACTGTAGCTGCCATTGTCTGAAAAACACAGAGATGTGTCACCTTTTTCAGTCCTTCTGAGTTTGCACATATTATTTTAATATAACATTATTATAGTCATTATGGCCTTTAGAAAAATGTTTAATGGTATTTTTTCCCTTACATTACTTTTACTTTTATACTTTAAGTAGTTTTGAAACCAGTACTTTTACATTTTTAAAGTAAGTAAAAAGCTTGAGTTGATACTTCAACTTCAGAAGTTTTTTCAAACCCTAGTATCTATACTTCTACCTGAGTAATGAATGGGAATACTTTTGACGCCTCTGCCTGTATTTGACAATGACAACATTCTAGTTCCTGGAAAAAAATGACTTCATCGGGTGACTGTAGTCAGCGTCTGTGACCTCCAGACAGACAATGACAGAACCTTGTTTATCACTGTGTTACTTTAGGATACCTGGAACACTGCTCTCATTTACTTGATACATAAACTACCATTATTTGAAATCTTGACAGTATTTTGGCAGCTTTGCTTAACACAAAATAGTTTGCACTTCGACCCTGATAACCCGCACAGACAGCTGTTAGTAATAATAATAAAGCCATAGGCTGCCAAGGAGTTTTTAGTCAGTATTTTTAGGTAAAACCAGAAACAGACACGACACTGTTTTTTGTTATGTTTTTTTTTTACGATATGCCATCTTTTCACCTTAAAGCGTTAAAAAAATAAAATAAAATCCTGGCGGCTCCACTTTATGCACAAATTGAAATTGCACATGAAAATAAATAGATGGTAATGTACCTAATGTACCCAAATATCTCTGCTAACGTGTTATTTTAGTAGCTATTGTTTTGCTACATACTCATAAACAACTAATGATAAAATGGTTCAAAATTGTCTAGTAAGTTCCTAGTAAGGACTCTGCTAATAACTCATCCTCTAAGTTAGGCAAGCATAATTTATGTTAAGTGCTATGGGAAGCAAACAATTAAGATGTCATTGTAGGAAAACCTCTTATCCTGCTCATGCTGTGAGGGGATTTTGGGGAGGATGTTGCCACTTAATCATTGTATGGAATTATGTATGAGGGCTGCTTTGTGGGTTCTTCATGGTATCAGAGTTCCAATGCATGTCAGCTGCTTCGCTGTCGATGCTGCCAGTGTTCCAAGATATTTAAAAGAGCCCGTGTACATTTGGTTTCGATGAAATGAGTCATTTGCAATATGCAAAACTAATTATAACTATAATTCTGAGATAAGTGTTGATTGCCACATCACACTTTTCTCTCCTCCGCCCACAGCGAGGCCTACAACAAGCTGTCCTGTGGTATCAGAAGTCCCCCTGTCTGTGGGTGGCTGTTTGCGTGTAGATGCTAGCTTCTATTGGTAGCCCACATGTCTGCAGGGTCCTCATAAGTAGCCTCACCTCCTCTAGTGCCAGGGCTCCTTAGCATTAGCAGACAGACGAGTGTTTGTTCAATACACACTGATGTCATTTGAATTCTACTCCACTCCTCGCAGAGAGGCCGCCTGCTGCGGCTCAGCACAGCGGACTGAAGTTAATGGCTCTGCGGGTGTGTGTGTGTGTGTGTGTGTGTGTGTGTGTGTGCGTGTCTGTCTGTCTGCGTTACAGCTGGGCGATACGGAGAAAATCAAATATCACGATACTTTTGACCAAATACAATACAATGTTGATGTTGCCGCAATATTGTAGGGTTGACTTTTGGTGCTTTCACAAAAAAACGTACACAAAGTGATTTCAGATAAATAATAAGTGGATAAAGTAATAAAGTGGATATAATGCTGCTAAACAGCTAGAACAGTCTGGTGGATTCAGAAAATGACATTACTTTTAAGTGTAAAACCATGAAAAAAAACCACTATCACGATATTACAAGATCCCAAATTTAAGACAATATCCAGTCTCAGGTATCAATGCCAATATAATATTGATATATTGCCCAGCCCTAGTGTGTGTGTGTGTGTATGTGTGTTTGTGTGTGTCATGGTAAATGACAGTATCCGTATAGCAGTGTGGTAGTGTGCCTTTAGCAGCACGTGTTAAAGCCGCTATGAGGAATTTTTACTTTGTGTTGAAAGCGGTAGTGTTTTTACCACACCTGCTGTCGTAAAGCGTCCACTTCTTGCATTTTAAGGTTAATTTTTGAACGAAGTATACATATTACATACCTGTCTAGGAGGAAGAGAGCCAATTTAGGGTCGGTTTTGAATCATTTACAATCCCGTAATTGTCTCCATCGGTTGAAAGCCAGACCGAGGTTGACTCTGGTTTTCGCCTGTCACTCTCCCTTTTAGCTTTTAGTTCTTCTTTGTGTATTTTCCTTTTTTTCTGTGATGGCCCTGCCCCAGTATCAGCCATAACTACAACAAATAATTCCTACAATAAATTGAAAATACAATGAGGCTTATATAAAGAAATCTCCTGCTACCTTTTACCTGGCTGGATACTCAAACACAGGCTTTTCTGGTGTTACACCGAAATCTGTTACCCATCACAATTTGTTACTGTTGCGCCGTCTACCTGCCACAAATCATTTTGTGACTGCGTGGGAAAAATCAGACCCGGGCAAAGGCATTAATAAAAACTATATAAAAATAGAGTTCTTTTCATTGTAAGTCTTGTTTGCTGTTACAGGTCATGTATGATCATCAGATGGAAAATTAAACAGTTTCAGAAACATTTAAAAATTCCTCGAAGCTACTTTAATGCACAGGCAAAACAAACAGTGTCATCATGTGTGTTTTAGTGTGTATGCTTTGAGCTTTTGCATGTCAACCGTGCATCTGTGCGTATGTATTTGTAGCGCATTTCCTGTCTCTTGTGTGTCTACGAGTGTGTCCTAATGCATACGGTCTGCTGCTCAGTCCACATCAGACGGTGGGAAATTAAATGAAAGGGAAGGCAGAGGCAGCTAAATGGCAGAGCTCTGCAGAGAGAAGTCCAGAATGGATTCGCCACAGATTCTGACCATATGCTGCTTCGGCCCCTGCCTGGTTAAGACTGTGGAGGCCATACACAATCCCCACATGGCTCCTAGCACGCCATGTCACTGCTGCCTTTCCCAATACCAGCGTATTAATGCGTATGTTTGTGTGTGTGGGGGCGTCTATTTGGAAGAATGACTTGAAGCTTTTTATTTGTTTTCATTTTCATTTTGATGATCTAACGACTGACTTTTTTCTGCATGACTTTGTAAAGTTGTATACTACACACAGCCAGACAGCATAGAGTAAACATTTTCATAACGGTTACCAGTCTCTCCAGGATTTTGCGGCCTTTTTTTTTTAAGATTGTTGCAGCCCAAATTGCCTGAATTTGTGGCAATTTTTTTAAAGTATTGCAATAAAAGTTGTGATGTTTGTTTTTATTGTTGCAATGAAGTTGCGAGAGGCCGTGAAATTTGCATTTTTTTGGTATATTTCTTTAAAAATAAAAGGAAACTTGTTTTGGGGAGAATAAAATTACTCTGGGCTGAGTTTTCCTAGTAACCTTACCAAAAAGGCTCAGGATTCTGCAAATGTTGGTATAATATGAAAATGGCTGGTGGATTTAAGATAAAAAATAATAATTTATGGAATTAATCGAAAAAAATGTGAACATGTCTGTCAGTGGCTTGTTGATCTTTTCATTGTTAGTTAACTTCCTATCCTGGCCTGGCCTGGGACACACATTCATACGGTTTGATAAAGGACTTATTGGACTTTAACTTATCATTGCACTTACAATAACGAGCATAGCTGTCCTCAATTTAAGTCATTGTGTACGTCTCATCTCCGGTTTTTCCTGCATCCACCGTGTGTGTGCCGCCGTACGTTTTGTTGGTAAGTGTGAGATGTTTGAGTCACACACACCTCGTCTTCATATCAGAAACAAGGAAATTAATTTGGCGACGTACGTGTGTTACGTCAACCCGTTCTCACTCCCGCTTGGTCAGTGGCTCTCAGCTTCAAAAACTGACGCAAAGTCTGGCATTTGGGACTGCTGGGATCGGTTGAAGTCGCAGGAAACTCTGATTATTGGTCAAATTTGCCATAAAGTTGCGGTGATTGGTTGAATTTGCGTGAATTGTTGCGATCGCGACATCGCGAATTCCTGGAGGGACTGGGTTACATTAAATATTTCTTTACTTGATTTTATTATTCATCAAACTATTGTTATGGTGTAAGTTTACAAAAAAATTAAATTTTAATTTCTTGGAAAATAATGGAAAACAGTGCCCCTTCAGTGGTGACCTCATGCTGCTCTTGTGGATGTAAAAAACATCCAAACATCCTGGGCTTCCCATAGAATCAGATTATATTTGTGGCGGTAGCTGACCAGTTATCGATCAAAGCAAGCTAAGATTAGCCAGCTAGCTGCAACTACACTGCTTGGATCTGGCATGGGTGTCTTTGTTAAGTTAGCTAAGGTTAGTCGATTTACCAGCCAGATCAGCCACAGGAGTCTGGATGAATTTGCTGACCTTATCCGCTCAAGACAGTATTTTGCTGTGTTAGCTAGCTAGCAATTCTTCCACGTTAGCAAGCAAGCTAACATTAGCCAATCGAAAGCACGTCAGCGTACTCTGAAATGTTTACAGCCCTCAGCTAAATGACTGACGGACCGAAGACCTTCATTTAGCCACTGTAGCAACTTGAATTCAGCCAAGCGCAAACCCTCAGCGCCGGAGGTCTGATCCCAGAACACACCGACTCCCCTCCGCATCAGCAAACTTTCTGTTACTGCCGTAAGCTCTAACCCTTGCACTGAATTTGTAGTTACTATAGTCGCTCGTAGTTCTGTCCGTCAGTCCTCTCTGACGAAATCTCATCTGGGAGTGAGGCAGTGGGTGCGCTAGCTTGCTAACTTAGCATTAGAAGAGTCTAGTATCCATACAGCTACTGTAGATCATTTTATACGGCAAATTTAATTGCGGGGTAGCCACGATAATATACATATTTTTAGATTAAGCATGACTTACTCTTCCAGAGGATATAACAGTCACAGAATCAAGATGCTCCTTGTAACTCCAGAACTTGCCTTTGAATTAGCACATTTTCTTCACTACAGTACACGGTAATAGCTAATTTAACATAAAATAACTGGAAATCAAGAAATCCTAGTCTTCCACTGTCATTGCACACAATCATTGCTCTAATAAGGAGAGACAGTTATATACAGTATTTTGTTTGGTTAACATTTCAGTGTGTGTATATATAAATATATACATTCACATAATTATCCCCATCTTATAGGAATACTGTGTGCTGCGTGAACAGAGTACCCTACAAGTGCACCGATATTTGTGAAGGAATAGTGATGGTGCATATGGTAGTTGTTGCACAGCTCTACACAGAAATGCTGGGGCTATAGGTGAGGTCTTGCAACTTTTAGTGGGAAAAAACTGACGTATAAGACTACCCTCCAAATCTATCTTCACCTTTCATGGGAAAAGTATTCTTTTGCCAACAGTGTACTGTAGTATTCATCATCCAGACTGGCTATGCCAAATACTGAAGGACTGAATGAAGGTGAAGGTTCTTTATTTCCATTTGATCTCTCTCAAGTTGGATCTCCACCACAAAAGATATCTTTGATATTCTGCAAAAGGATGTCTCAGAGGAAGCCTTTTATGATAAGCCAAGCTAGTTCAACCCTGAGAGCGATGCATGTAAGTCGCTGCTTAGCCAGCCAGCATGCTCATTTTCACGCCTCTTTTTCCAACTAGGCTGGGGTTTCCTTTTGTCTCTCTGTGCTCGAGTCTGTTTGCCGGAGAGACCAGTGAGTACACTTTGTTCTCTGTGTAAAATATGGCTCTGTGTTAGGAAATATTCCTACAGGCCAAGAAATCCCAAAAGTTTTCAGCTTGGCTCACAGAAGCATTTGCATTACATGTAATGTGTGGGAAGGCTTTTTATGTACAGGGCATTCTTGTGGAAGGTTCCACGTTAAATATGGGGAGGTAAGGGTCAGTGTGGTAGAAAATAGAAATAGTTGTAACGGGGGATTCATGGAATTTTTCAGGTATCATGAAATTAACATTTTGGGGGAAAACACATACACTCAACCAAAGACAAAAAGAGAACAATAAGTAAAAAAACAAAAAACTGTGGTGCTTTGGTCAACAATATCTATTTTCTCGTTTTTTGTTTTCGTAGTTGTGGTGTTTTGTGTAGATTCATCATCTGCTTCACGTTTAGGGGGTGTGCCCCCTAGTTTGGGAACCACTGGATATTTAAAGTGGAAACCGTCGCTTATAGTAAAAAACCCACAGATAGTTATCATCTGTGGTTGTCGATGTATTTGTGTGGCTCCACCCGGGTCGGTGCAGCTGACTTTAACATGTAACATGATGGATTTGGGCATTTTTTCGTGTGCCTATGTAACATTGTGTGTGGATTTGCTGTATAGATCGGTGATTCTCAGTGCCCTGGCTGCAAACTGCAACTGGTAGACTCTGTGCAGTGTTGGATATAGTCCAGAAAAATATTGTCCGACTTCCCGCTCTTCCCCACCACCACATCCTGCTGCTGTGAGCAAAAAGTGAAGTTTACTGCCCTTCCCGAACACACACTTCGAGTCAGCCACAAAAACACCATTTTGGAAGCGACTGTATGTATGAAACATCCCCCAAGGACAATTATTTTCATAATAACTTATTATGTATTGTAAAAAATAAAAACCAGGCCAGAATCTCTCACTACGTGATGAGTTAAACATTTACAGTATACTTGGTATTAAAAGCAGAAATGGATTTAAAACCAATACATTTTTTCCCCTTAAAACGTCTGCATATCTCTCAAACACTACATTGCACAGATTTTGCAACCACTGTCAGCCTGGACCCCTGCCTTGTTAAGATAAGATTGAATTCAGAGATTTCAAAGACGGGATGTTCAATTCAATGGAGTGTGAAATACATGATGTCAGGATCTATCTGATAGTTTCTGGTCTGCAGAGAAGGAGAGAGGCGGAGGGGGGGGTGTACACTCGCCACAACAACACAAATGATGTTCAAGCAGGCAGAGGCAGTGCCGCAGGGACGGGGCCGGTGCCAGTATATGTGGCCTCGATCAGTGCTACTGCCAATATATGGCACAGTGAGGCAAATGTCAGCCTGTTTGTTGCCCAGGAGCACAGCGTAATAACCCAGTGGTCGCCTGTCATCAGCTGGTGAAACCGAAAGAACCACCTTTTAACTGCTGAGAAAACAGAAATTCTTAGTCCAAAGCAGATTAGAAAGAACACACAACAACACAGCAGGTTCCACTATTCCACAAAGTATTATACATCTTGGTGTCCTATTTGATCTTAATCTCTCTTTTGAAGAACATGTCAACAATATTACCAAGACTGCATATTTCCACTTACGACACATTGCCAAAATCCATCCCACTCTTTCCGTGGCTGAGGCTGAAACACTTGTTCATGCATTTGCCTCATCAAGGCTCGACTACTGTAATACACTTTCCTTTGGCTAACCTGCAGCAAATCAACTATAAGCAAGCTACAACTTGTACAAAATACTGCTGGTAGGACATTCACCAAAACAAGAAACATTTCATCATATTACCCCCTGTTCTTATTTCTTTACATTGGGTCCCTGTACGAGCTAGACCTGATTTCAAGGTTCTACTTTGAACTTGTAAAACATTATACAGACTTTCACTAATCTACCTATCAACCAAAGGTGGTAGGGTCTTCTCTTACCAAGCCCCTCTTTGTTGGAATTGTCTTCCAACCCAAATTCGAGAGGCTAGCTCAGTCGATTCATACAAAAGTAAACTAAAAACACATCTTTTCAAATCAGCCTTGAACCTCACATAGTCTGCCCTAAATACAACTGCTATCCAACTTTACTCAGCCTATGTGCGCATGGTTATGAACAGTATAGGGACTGTATGTTACACATCACTTATATTGATAAAATTGGACGGCTAATATGTATATATATGTATAATATAGCTTCCTCTGCTTCTAATGCCCTCGACTCTTCATTCCCTTGAGTGGGACTTATCCACAAGGTAAGGTGAAAACACAAGACTTTCACCCAGAAAACGGGTGTTCGTGTCTCAGGAGTACTACTTAGGGGGACTGCTGTTTTAACCCAAACCACAATCTTTTTTGTGGTCTTAACTTGTTGTTTTGGTGTCAAAACTTTCAGTGGTCGCCGCATTACAGTCACATTTACAAAACTTAAGTTAAGTTGCTGAACTTAACTTATTGATGAATTGTTGTGCATACAATATCATATGAACTCGTTCATGAGAATGCGTTGACTAATTGTGGAAATTCCATAGCAGTAAATAGATTTTTGGTCTTTAGCATGACTAGAAAAAATACTCACTATCTTCTAAAGGAGACGGACTCTTACAGCGTCCATGGATGTGTAATTTCACACGTGCATATGTCTGTGGTTTGAGCCTGGCTGTAGAAAGACTGCTGTCTTTGGTTCTGCTACTTCTTACGGGAGTGAGACCCCAAGAGAGTCTGTGTAAAGAGTGCACATAGAAGTGCAGCAGTGCCCTTATTCTCTGCCAGTTCGGGCAATTCATCTGAAACGCAAAAGGAGCCTTTTTCTCACTCCGTTTCTTCCATTCATTTGTCTCTGCAGTACGTAGGTGGAGCTCACCAGCAGAGACACACAGAGGGTGAATAATACAAGAAAATGAGAGCCATCATGTTGATTTATTCTCCTTTTTAAGACCATGGAGATTTGTTGTTGTTTCTCAAGCACCTACAGAAATTGTCTTCTCTGTTTGTGCTGCCTCTCATCCTCTGTAGTGATGGCCCTTGAGAGATCTGTGTCTGCCTGCTGAATGCTTCTGCTTCTTTCATAAAACAACGCAAATACCATATGAAGTCAATAGCGAAAAGAGATTCACAACCATTTGTTTGGAATACAGCCTTGAGAAAACACCTCTAGTTGGGAGTTTTTCGTGCCTTCACTGCACATTGTCAGAGGTGTAATAATGCTGGATCTCGCACAGAGAATATGAAAGGAAGCTTTTAATCAGAGTATTAGAACGCTGATAAATGGTGTTAGTAATTCTCAGTACAATGCGGCGTTTTGCATGTATAGCCGGATTTTGTGCCGCCACAGGAACAGTGAGTTGTTCAAACTTTGCACAGTTTAAAGTCGGGCGCATGGCCGAGAAATGATCAAGGCTGTTGTCATTTAACCATCTTTCCCCAGTCATAAACAAGTAGGCATACTTTTCCTATTCTGTTGCCAGGCAGAAGAGAAATACATCTCTATATTATATTCCAAATATGAAAACAAAGAAGTGGATGTAATAGTGACACAAGTGATGTCTCACATATCACATGAAATACAATAGAAAGCTCTAGGAAAACAGACCTTGAGTTGGGATTGTATAAAAATTAAAAAAAATTTATTGTAATTGTATTACATTAAAGTAGTCGATTAAAATATTTTATTGCAATTAATCGCATACGATTGTCCATAGTTTTTTTCATTCATGGCACATTTTTTTATCTGTTCTAAATGTACTTTAAAAGGGATATTTTTCAAGTTTTTCTCACTCAGTTCAACAGTACATGCAAATAACTTTAGTCGTGTTGAGAGAACCATCTGGAAAGGCTTTGAAACTCAAAGCCATTCAAAAGACCCTTTTCTTTATCCATTTCTGCTCAAGGAGGTTTGTTTAACAGATGGCGGGTTTGTTGATCCCCTGGATGTTATCATGGTGCACTTTACGGTTCCTGCTAACGTCACTGCTGCATGGCTTCTTGATTTCCCGAACTAAGGCGCCACCCAAGGCCCAAATCACAGAACGCGTGTGCGTTAATCACGCGTCAAAACAATTAGTGCCGTCAAAAGAAATTTGCGTTAACTCATTATAATCGCGTTAATTTTGACAGCCTTAGTAATGATATATAATATCATAGTGGTAATAATAAGAATATATAGTTGTATACGTTTTTTTAAATACCGAATCGTCATCCCTGCTTTTGATTTCGATAGTCAAAATTTGACTTTTCAATTTAAAATCGAAATCGTGACAACCATACTATACATAAGACTCACTGCCTTAAAGATAATGGAAAAATGCAGTAACTTGTAGCTACATGCACATGTACTTTATACAAAATGTGATCAAACTTTTAAAGTTGCCTGAATTCCTGCTGCCTGCAGTAAAGTTGTGTCCATCTCCAGCACTGACCGCCCTCCATTGACTTCCATCCATTCACAGTGCCGCTGTCTCTCTCTGAACAGAGGGTTAGAAACAAACACAGCATTACTCCTCCTCCTCCTCCTCCTCCTCCTCCTCCTCCTCCTCCTCCAGTGCTAACGTCTGGATCAGAGCCAGGCTATCCATCCAGCCCCCTCATCCTCCTCCCCCCTTTCTTCCCTTCTCTCATCACAGGCTCCTTGCCTGGAGGCTGGAAGCGCTCCAAGAAGCGGCGGAAAGGGGGGAGATAGGGAGGGGTGGTCGCTTGCGACAAAGAGGAGCAGAAGCTCTGAGCTTTGCAGGGCAGAATGAATGACCCTCAGCCCCAAAGCCTGAGGGACTGTTGGCTCACTGATGGCTCTGTTCATGATGTCCAGACACAGATGCTGCAAAAGTTTTGTAGGGAGAAGACATACTTCCAGGGCAGCCCCCGGTAAACCCCCAAGGGGGAGGGAGGAAATGTGTAGGCCATCGCTTCATGCACTGCAAAAAATGCAAATGACTTAACCTTTCTTCTCGATGTATTCACTCAGTGAACCTTACTGCGCTGGCAGATCATATTGTACATTTTAATATATTTCACTTAGTTTATGTTAATTGACTTCTTTTGACAAATTTTTATCAGACAAGGAAATAAAACATGCCTTAAGGCAGCACCAGGCAACTGTGTGTGTGTGTGTTACCTTAGTAAACTGTACCTACAGTATGCCTATTTAAAAATCTTTCAAGCAAAGGATATTTTAGTAATATATCACATACACCATATCACCAAAATCCCCAATTAGTGGGTTAACTAATCATGCATGGGCATGGGGGTTGAAGGCCTATTTATGAACTGGCCCACATTTTCTTGGGTTTTAGAGCTAAACTGTGTAACCAGAGTACTGTAACCTTGGCCCCTTAAGCCCGAGACACACCAAGCCGATAATCGGCCGTTGGACAGTCTGGCGAGGTCGGTGACTCGAGTCTGTTCGGTGTGTTCCGTGCCGTCGTCCGTCTGAGGGGCCGCCGGCCTTCATTTTGGTCGATTTGACATGTATAATGGGCGGGGCGGGCACTGCCGGCAGTTGGACTCAAATGACCCATCTGATTAGTTGAGTGCTAACCTGGAAACGGGGAGCGGAATGAGCTTGACTAGAGTCTCTCAAAATCTGACGAAAATCTTGTAAACTGACCTTTGTCGTTTTGAAATAAAGACTTCAGAGATTCAGCAACTGTATGGCCTATTTCTCGCTTAAAATGTTTTCAGAAACACGTTTCGTGAACTATTTTAGTACAATATGAGCTCAAATTTAACAGGTTTCTTAATTCAAGACCAGCGAGTATGAGGGATTTGAATGGGCTGGAGCCAGCTACAAACTATGAGTAGGAGAGTGGAAATTCTTAAAAATGGCTTGAGATTTGGTGCTGGAAACAGCTCAAGCATCTGAACATTGTGAGTGGAACAGCCTAAACAGTCATCAATATTAATGACGAAGCCTATTGCATCTGAAATTGCATACTAACATGCTATTAAGTACGCTAAAACAGCATGTACAGTAGTTTTTTTCTATGACCGAACCCTTAGTATGATACCAATAATACGTGAATTGCATACTATTTCCATTGAAATACTACAGTATGCAAACACTGGACGCTACGCCAGCATAGGTATCCCACAATGCAATGCGGTAGTCATGACTACATTCATAACAGACAAACGGACAGCAACCAAGGCAGCTCAGTAACGTCAATAATGCTCTAATTTACATTTCTATATATTTCAAATCTGCGATTTTGTCACTTGTGACTGTTGGTCTAGTTGCTTACGTTTTTTAGTATTTAAGCATTATCTGGCGATGCCACAAAAGCGGAGGTCGGCAATGGGTTACCATGGTTACGTGTCTCCAACCGGCAATGAGGCTTTCAGGAAGTGACGTTGAAGATGACAGCTTAGTACATCCGAAAAGATACACTCTACTCTTTATTTACACAAAAGTATGTTGAACAATAGCATACATGTTGAGTATGTAGTGCATATGATGCATTTTCGGATTAAACGTTTCTGCAGATAAACTGTGGTCATTTTAGGTGGTGAAACTCTTTACTTACAGTAATTCACCTTAAATGAATCTGAGCACAAAATAAAATCACTTGCTAGGTTTGCAATCTTTTTGCAGTGTGTCCATCTGGCCCCTTGAGCACTGCGATAGAAACTGAATGTCGAGCCATCCGATGGCACTGGGCCTTACCCAGCGGGGCTTTGTAACAGACGTGGCCCAGTCCTGTTTTGTCTGACCCACAATTCACTAGAACGGCCCCAGAGACAGTGAATATCCCTGCCAGAGAGCATGAAAAAAACCGCCATGCTAAACCAAGTGCACCACATAAAGGAGACAAGGAACTGTATCAAGAGAACAAACAGCCATGTGAAATGGACTCCAGTGCAAATAAAAAAAATAAGCTAAAACCACACAAATGCATCTTAGAATAGACATCTTAAAAGGAATAGACATCTGAACCTCTTCCACACAAAGGCACCAGTGATGGCCTCCACTCACCCATCCTTAATACACTCCAAATACTGCCAGCTCCCCGAGGAAATAACATGCTCATTCAGTTTATTTCAACAATATGCAGAAAGATGGAGGATTTGTTTAGAGGTGTGCCTGTTAGTAATAAGGTCCCCGTAATTTGGTTAATTTAGAGTACAATTGACTTAAAGATACCGCACCAGTGCTGCTCATTACTGAGTTCAAATCAGATTTCTTTTTGCTCATCAGCATCTAGACCTCCTTTCCCCTGGTTGGAAAAAAAACCCAACATCTTCCCTTTCATTAAAGCCAGATAACTCACAAATGACAACAAGCGACAGTGTGTAACAACTCTTAGATCAACATATTCTAACTACATGACAAATGTCAACTGCTCCTCCTAGCAACTGCTACTGCAGCATCCGTGTTGATCTAAAAGGACGTCTGCAGGACTGACATGACACTTGCTACCAATTGGCTGGGACAAAATAATCCTAAACAGAAAATGGCTAATGCTAGAGTCAGTTTACACAATATGATCCTGATAATGCCCTGACCAGACATGGACAGATGGGTGGCACCAAATTCAAATGAGTCCTGGCTACAACAATTTCTTTTTTGGAAAAAAACAACAACATCCTGCCAAAAACACTATAGAATCAGAAAGGTTTTTGTCTTTTCTCTCCTAGTTTGGCAACGTCTGTGTCGTATTCATTGGTGTTGACCCATAAGAGTGTCTATGTTCCCTCAGCCCTATGTTTCCAAAGCCCTATGTATCCTCAGCCCCTAACCCAATAAAGTTCAAATGCCAACATTTTTTAAGTTCTCACTTTTTGCAGTACAATATGTACATGACAACAGCATTGTTAAGGATAGGGAAAGATCATGCTTTCGGTTATTAAAAAAAACAAATGTAAATTGCAGGTTTGTGACAGAACATGAATACTCAAAGGGCACTACTACTAAAGTTGGTCCCTGGCACCTCCATGCTTGCCTCGATGCCCCCTCTGATGTAGAGATGAAGATGGACGTCGAGACGGCCTTGCTTGTCCACGTAGCAGGGATCATAGCCATAGGTAGTAGCTGCTAACCCTGTCCACCTTTTCCTCTGTGTTTACATTTGAAAACTTGAAATCGGAGACATTTCTTTTACATTACATGTCATTTAGCTGAAGCTTTTATCCAAAGCAACTTACAACGGCTATATATGTCAGAGGTTGCACACCTCTGGAGCAACTAGGGGTTAAGTGTCTTGCTCAGGGACACATTGGTTGAGGTATCACAGTGGGATTTGAACCCAGGTCTCCCACACCAAAGGCAGGTGTCATATCCAATGCGCCATCACCACCCACATTTGAAAACATTTCTGACCTGTTTTGGTTTGGAGTCTCCGGGGTTGTGTTGGTGCCTCAACAGCCGCAAACAGAGACCTTTGGCAACACCAACACTGACGCCAATGTTTCGCCGCCTGATTGGGTCATGACGTCTCGTTTTCTGAGACTAAACTACTAACGTTACCATGGCAACTACCAGCACAAGCCCAGTATACGAAAACGTTGATGAGATATTTTGGTTTGGGCGTGTTAGTTTAACCTCCTGAGACCCAGGCCATTGGCTTATGTCCACTGTAGTGGACATTTGAGTTTCATTCCTCTCCTTGGAATCTTTTGTGCAAGTCTCTTAATTCCTGTTGTACTGTACAGAGGACATCCTGGGCTTTTCAGTGATGTGTTATTTGATTGGCTGGGAGGCTGGGAACCGCCTCTATCTTTCAATCCAAAATGGACAGCATAGGAACAAGCACATTTTATGGGAAGATAAGAGATGAGTCAAATATTGTTTGTCTATGGTTTTGTTACTATGATAATCATATATTTTCTTGTTCATTAAGGTGTTAGGAATCATATATTGAGTTCTGATACAAACTACATTATGTATCTTTTGAAAAATTTGCCATTTTATGAATGTCAATTATAGTGGACATCAGGACTATCTTCTTGTAAATAATCACTCCACATCTACCAAATGTGTCTGTTTTCGTACTCAAATGATCCTGTTGTCCACTACAGTGGACATTCTTTAAATAAATAAAAAATTTTAAATTGTAGGATGTTTTTTTAACCTTAAACAGGTTTGGAATCACAAAAAAATATGATTAGGAAAAAAAAATGTTTCCTTGGTTCTCAGGAGACATAGATTAGTTCTTCTGCTGGAGCTAAAAAACACTTGTGTGCACGGGTATCACTTTTGGCTCAAAACTCAGCTTAAAGGTTCCCTGTCAAGGGAAACTGTTTTTACTTGTATTTTTTTGAAATATGTTAGGTCCATATGTGTTTGTGTTATGTGGTGAATGTGAAAATTAACTGCTATCTCCTCTGTCAGCTCTAGCCACTGAAAAGAAATAAGCAGAGAAATCAGGCCAATTACAAAAGCTGGTCAGTCTGACATCATATTGCCTGAGCTCATTACTATTCATGAGTTCGCCCAGTTGCGCTGGGTAAAGGATGCTGATAGCCAGGCTCTCATTGGCTAGCTGTTAGCCAATCAGAGTCAAGCAGCTCAGCTCATTGAATTGAGAACTGGCACAAATCAAGTCTTCCTGCAGGCTTTCTATACCACGCTAGAATGGCTTGAAACAAGGTAACCAAGGCATTTTTCCCACAAGAAAATGTTACAGAGTCCATGGTACCACAAAGTAATGAAATACGTGTGGCAGGGCACCTTTAAAAACAAAAACGTAGCCATGTAAATTTAGACTCACTCCGATGGTCAGGCTACATCAGTACAGTGCAGCTGTAGATTTTGTTCAGAAGGAAACAGTAATTTCAGCTTTGACGTCAGTCTGTGTCTCGCACACAGGCTCATCTGTTTCTGTATTCCTGTCTGTCTGCCCATCACTCGTCCGTTTATGTCCTCTAATCTGCTCTTCACTGAACGCCTGCCTCTCTCTGCCTCTCATTTTATGGATCTTTCTCCTGTGCTGAGTGCATTCACTGCAGTGTGTAAAGCTACGTTTATATTTTCAGAATTAAGTATGTAATTGTTGTGAGTCTGTAGGTGGTTTCTTTCATTGTATTGCTGTATTGACTGGCTCGTCATCTGCGACCCCACCATCCAAACCTATTCCCTCTCCCACACTAATCTACTGTTGTCCTTAATCCAGCTCCTCTGGCTCTCGATGGGAAATCCACTGCAGCTCCGAGACATGTCCACACACACACACACACGCACACACACACACACACACACACACACGACTATATCGCTGAACGGTCATGAGAAAAAAAAGGATGCCTCGAAATGTTGCTCTCTGCTCTTGATGGAATACAATGTAACATTTCAATAATTTACCACCATATTTTGTATTACATATATATTGTATATGTACTTCCACCAATATCTTACTCTTTGTTACATCTTTGCTGTGTAGGTGAACAGCTTTTTTTGCAACTTCTGTAACACAGCTTGTTGATACATGTTTCCTGCAAATGCCTATTATGTGTTTGAAGGCTCAGGGTTCATACAGTAAATTCGAATGGACATGCATTTTACCAATACACAGTGTGATAGTGTCTCAAACTCCCTGTAATATCTGTCTGTGTGTAAAAGGTGCCAGTTGTTTGTATGGCCATCAACTGCTGTATTACACGGCTTTGTATGTCGCTTTAGAGGAAAATATCAAAGACAAGGACACACAAAACACATCGATTTTATGTTTGTACTGTACAGTAACTGTAACATTAACTGGAGCTGTTAGCTAGCTACAACTTGCCTGTGCTTCTTTATGCCTGTGTCTGACTGTTGCTCAGTCTGACTGATCTGATGGTTTGTGTCCACTGTGATCGCCCCGCTTCCCAGCATTGCACACTAGTGGGCTTGCCACTAGCAGTTATCAGTTTCTCTTCACTGACCACTGACAAGCAAAGATAACCGGCTACACCCTGATTGGACGAACGCTTCACGTGGGGCTTTCCGCTCCCGGATTTCTAAACAGACCAACATTGCGGCTCATTTAGAAAAATGTTCTATTATTTTACGAAAATAGTTCACCGAATTGTGTTTTTGAAAATATTCTAAGCGAGAAATAGGATATGCAGTTATTGAATCGGTCTTCATTTCAAATCGACAATGTTTAAGATTTTCGTGACTTTTTTTTGAGAGGCGGTGAGTCGAGCTGGACGCCCCTAATTTGCATAAAGTAGCCTGGATTCAACTTTATGCAAATGAGGAGCAGGCAACTGGACGCCCCACTTCTCCAAAGTGGCTGCGAAGCTAGCAGAATGCATTGCGCGGCTGCTCACATAGACGATGAATGGGAAGCGGGGAAATGGCGCTTCATGGTGGACATGTACCATAAGACATAAACATCTAGGATAAGCATGGATTTTTTTGCTTGAGTCATTTTTAACTAACACACATCTTGACTTTAATTTGCGCTGCCTAAAGCAACCGTGTCTGCTCATGTCCAAAAGCATCTGTCTGTCTATCTGTCCAACTTTGATCCACTTCTGGCCCTATTGACTTTAAATTTTCTCTGGACATTCATGATACCTAATGATTTTGGTGACCCTCCCAACCCTCCCGACCCATTTTGAACATTCCATGAGCTTTTGTCTAACACATTCAGGTCTCCAATAACACAATCCCCAAGGCTAGAAATCCATCCTATGTGTACAAAAATATCTACATCAAATTGTATGGCTCTAATGGCAGTGGTTATCATTGTGTGGACCAGTGTGTTGGACATATGAATGCACTGACTGACTAACATTACCATCATTAGGACACGCCGCTTTATAATGCATATGGGAAGGGGGCTTAGTAGTAAAAGTAAGTAGTAAATTCACTGTTGTGGAAAGGAGGATGGGGTGTGGATGCTGCGCAGCTGGTCAGTAATTTCACTTCACCTATTGATATCTATGCCCGTTATGCTTGTGTGACTGTTGACAATTACTGTTTTCCTCACATGCTACCTGCCCTCTCCAACATTGCTTTCCAATTTTTATTTGGTCCTTCAAGCATCCGCTTGTTCACTTTCCCCTTTTGTATGCCTTTTCAGTCTAATATGCCTCTCTTATATCCAATATTCATCTTTTATCCCTTCTCTTTGTTTCCTTCTCTTGTTGCCTTTATTCTTTACTTCTGAACTGCTCTGACTCTGCTTCGCCTCCTCTCCATACTGCTACAACCCATAGTCAGTGGAACCCTACAGATTTAGATATCAAGTGGCTTTATCCTTACTGTTTAAGTCTTCCGTCCAAATCTGTCATGATCCATTTCTGTCAAACTCTACTAGTGACCCTCTGTGCTGTCACATTTCAGTTTAGTATGCTGAGTTTCACATCCAGAGGCTGGAAGCATTTGAGTCAGTCACCTCTGTGTAAAGCCTCACCCTTCACAAACCCAACTCCCCTCCCAGGGAAGTCGGAGCAAAGTCACATCAATTAGACAGCGCTGGTTGCTCATTAGCTGGTTCATGCGTCAGCGGAGAGAAGGTGGAGGCTAGAAACATATATATTTCCACTTGCTTGTGTTTTTTTCCTCCCCTTAATCTGAACGTGTTGTGGCTGGCCAGGGTTTTGGTCTGGACAGGAATTCTTTTTCACGTCGGAGATTCCCAAATGGACCAAAGAATGGGTCACATTTAGTCTCAGGGACTCCAATGGGCAGATTTTAGGCTGTCATGAAATGGTAGTGAAGCAGTATCAGCTTCCATCATCCTGTCGCCGCCTGGTGACTCTGCCGATTGCCTGGCAACCGCTCGTTGACAAGAGATAGTCCGGCACGAAACCCCACGTATAATGGCAAGCTGTCACTTGAGTTTTTGTACACAATTAAACAAAGAAGATACAACATGTTCATTTGTGACCTTTTAGAGGTGCTGGTGGATGGATATTGGATCTATAATTCAGTGCTAATTCAACAACTAAATGTTGCCCATATGTGTGTCTTATTGGGAAGCTGTGACATTTTAGACGTTCTGGTATTGCTGGTTTCCCTTTATTTGTTTAGCTTTCTCTTTAGATTACATTAAAAACAATGTCCTTTTCTCTGTGCGGCATGGTATTCTCTAATTAGCCTGTCTTTTCAGGCCTAGAGCTCACTCACTCCCTCTTTTTCTTCTTCTTCTGCTCCATCTTTTTCCCATCCACCCTGTCTCAAGAGACCATCAAGCTTCGTCTGTGGCTCAAACCAAATCCACTGAGAAATGTCTTCGTTCAAAAAATCCTCTATCCTCTAAAATTAGACCCGGGAGTGATTACACCACCATGGTTTGTGGTTAACATCTTTTATTTTGTAGTCCTTCTCATCAAAGGGAACAGCCATAGTTGTTTTTAACGTGTCCACACTTCAAGAAGCAATTTGTCTTTTGCATTTAGCAGCCAAATCCGTAATGATAATGTGAATGTTTGACTAAGAGGAAATCTTTTCTTGCTGCAGTAATCTAACTGCACAATTGGCTTTATATCACAGCTTCTTTTGTTGCCAAAGGCAGGTACGGCAACATAAACAATACATGTCTATGCTGTTGCCCAGTATCTGACAGCTGTGTAAACTCACGTGCACGAATACACTAATGCATGCCAGCATGCCTAACTACTCACACACACACACACACACACACACACACACACACACACACACACACACACACACACACACACACACACATGCAGGCATGCACACACACATAAGTTGTTCTCTCACCCCCACATTCACACACAATCTTTTTTATATAACAAAAGCATTTCATCCATGAGAACCTTCTTCAAACAATTTAACTGCGGCTTTTGTAAGGGCATGACTGCTGGTTTCTAAATATGCACAATGAGACGTGCACACTGCGCTGTTCTTTATCTGCTGCAAACAGTGATGGAGAGATGGTTTCCCATTTTAGATTTGAGTCTGTGAAAATTCTCTGTTTGGGTCGAAAAACGAGGCAAACGAAAGCACACGCACAATAACTTTAAATAATCAAGAACAGCAAGTGAACCAGCAAAGCTGGACCTAATTAATTATTGCCATTGCGATGGCCATTGGTTCCGTCAGCAAAAATAACATGGTAGCCTACTCACAAAAATCGGTATAAATAGGTGCAATGGGGCAAGACACCAAAAGCAGTTCTTTCATATAATTTTTTTTTTTTTGTGCACAAGTGGAAATTTGGCCTGATGATGAAGCCAAGGGGAAAGGTTTGTGGTCATTATGAAGTTAACGAATATGCCTGTGGGGAAAATAATCTTCTGCTTTTCAGTCCTGCAGTGCCCTGCTATACCGTGCAGTGCCCTGCTACGCCATGAACTGCTACAACAATTACTATTTGTAGTCATAGTTCCATTATTTTCCTTTATTTTCCTCTTGAGATAACTCTTGTTATGATTTAATACTATAAATAAAATTGAAATTAAAGATTAGCGAGCAATGGACAAAACAGAGCAACATTTTTAGCCCAGAAAAATGCAATGAAAAATGGGCCCAAAACAAGTTCAGCCATCCCTCAGTGGCTTATTTAGATATATTAATTCTGTTGAAAGTCACAACCGATATGACTACATTATTGTGTGGTGTATTTGGCCTTCTGCATGACTCTTCCACAAATATCAGCTACTTGTACACGCTTGTGTAAGCGTGTGTTTCATGTGTATACTATGAAAAGAAATCCTGCCGGCGCCACTAATGACTATCACACTACAGTATGTGGGTGAAGTGATGTTGTTAAGTACCATTGGTATGAAAATATCATGTATCATACATTAATCACAGCTAGAAATCATTGCCGCACATGTTCATGTTACTTTTACGTAAGTGCTGAATGAATTTAACATGGAAGTGTTAATCTTTTATAGTTCGGAGATTTTAAATATAAATTTATTTTGTTCAGTATTTTACTCAAAAATGAACACATTACTGTAGCATGTGGTAAAAGTAGTAATTGAATTGTGTATTACAACTTTATTTTTTATCTTATCATGTCAGCTTGTAGGGCATTTTGAACAACTCTATCACCTGACAGAATTTATACCTTTTTTTTCAAAAAGCTAGAAAGTGTACCTTGAGTTGGGACTGGGAAAAACATCCACATTACTGCAGCATGTGGTTAAAGTAAAATACTGAAATCTGTTCTGCAGTAATTGTATTTAGAATTTAAAGTGCTCATTATGCTCATTTTCAGGTTCATAATTGTATTTAGAGGTTGTACCAGAATAAGTTTACATGGTTTAATTTTCAAAAAAACACCATATTTTTGTTGTACTGCACATTGCTGCAGCTCCTCTTTTCACCCTGTGTGTTGAGCTCTCTGTTTTAGCTACAGAGTGAGGCATCTCACTTCTATTCCATCTTGTACCTAGGTAAGGACTATTAGCCAGTCAGAAGCAGAGTATGAGGGCGTGCCCTGACAGTACCTAGATAAGGACGACTAGCCAGTCAGAAGCAGAGTATGAGGGCGTACCACGCTAGCAGCTAGGTGAACATTATAACGTGTGCGCACGTTTGTCTCTGAAGTAAAGGCTGGACTACAATAGAGCTGTTTGGAGCAGTTTGTGAACAGTGTTTTCTGTTGGAGATGGTAAGTCCCTTTGGGGGGGACTTTGGGCTTTTTCACTTTGTAAACCTATAACGTGCATATAACACTATAAAGGAAAGGGGAAAAGCCAAAAAGCATAATATGAGCACTTTAAAAAGGATTTTGGGCGCCTGGGTTGCTCACGTGGTAGTGCGTGTGCCCATATAGCCTACAGAGGCTCAAGTCCTCAACGCACAAGCCACGGGTTCGGTTACGACCTGAGGCCCTTTGCTGCATGTCATTCCCCCTCTCTCTCCCCTTTCATGTCTAAGCTGTCCGGTCACAAATAAAGGCCTAAAATGCCACACAATTATTTTTTTTGCCATAGCAGTGCAGACCACAGCTCGCAAATCACAATAAAACATGTATTCTGTACAAATGTATTTATGTTGTATGTAATTGTATCTATGTTCTGGAGCCCGCATAATGCATGCTCTGTGGAAAGAAATTATAATCTATCTATCTATCTATGTAGGCTATCCATCTCTATGATGGAGACCATGGGACATGGTTAAAATTCTGGAACAAGCTAGTTAATGGACATTGAGTTGAGGTTGTTTTGTCAATTTTTCTTTTCATTTTCTACAATATCTGTGCATGGCAGCTATGGTTAAGGTTATGGAAAGATTGTGTTTTCAAATGAAAAGAAAGAAAGAAAACATAACTCCAAGTTTAGAGACAGAACACGATCTCCAGCATGCCGCATTAAAATCGTTCGATGTGCCACGCGGCCATTCATCTCCCCGACTTTTACATCCTTCTGCACATAAACAGCAAACTATTTCTTGCATTGGTGCTAAATGTTGGCATTGGACATAAATCGTCCTTTATGCTGTAGGAATAGTGGGTTTTTGTAAAAGAGGAGATTCTAGAAACACATTTCTTATGGAACTAAATGAAATGAACACCTTGGTCAGACAGTGTTTTCGTATTACATTAAAATGGTCATTACAAAACGTAATGGAAGAGAACTCAACATTGAGAAACCCTAAAACTGTTTTTACTTGAATTTTCTCTTCCAACATGTGTGTGTGTGTGTGTGTGTGTGTGTGTGTGTGTGTGTGTGTGTGTGTGTGTGTGATATCTTGTTTAACTATATTCGTGGGGTCCAAAAACCGGGAGTCCAGCATACTTGTGGGCAGTGATGTGCCTGAACGCGTTCATTGAACGATAGTTCATGAACTCGTTCATATTTTGGCCGAACGTGAACAGAACGTACTGTATTACTGCCTGATGAACGTTACTGTGAACTCGTTCATTCTGGTGTCTGTGAACGGCACGCTCTCTCAGTTTAACTTCGTTCAATAGGGTGCCAGATTTCTATAGAGCCTTCCAGGCCAAAACCTGGCTAAAACACACTGTAAATAAGCCTTAATATGTAGCGGAAAAAACACCCAATCTGGCAACACCAGCCACCAGTGTCGCACCGCCGCATGCGTCATCAAAACAAAAAGCAGCGTGGAGTCGTCGTATGATCATTTAAACCAGTTTTATGACGAGGTCGGTGAGGATGCGAAAAATCTTACATTTCTGTGCATACTTTGCCCGCCGGCTTTCAAAAAGAAAATCTGCACTTTAGTCCTATCCACAGCAAACCTGAAACGGCACGTTGAAGTGGTTGGATATGAAGATGAAATCTGACGCATAGTTTCAATGTTAAAACTGATAAAATAATTGCTGTCTGTGGTTCTATATGGGCTGTGGCAATCATTTTGAAAAATAATAGCTCGCAGCAACATATGGAAAAAAAGAACTATAAACTAGTTCATTTTTGGAACTGTGAACTTTCCCAACACTGCTTGTGGGGTCCCGACAGCTTTGTGGGGCCAAAATGCTGGACCCCACAAGTTTAAAGGGCTGTTTGAGGGTTAAGACTTGGTTTTAGGATTAGGGATATAATTAGGTTATGGTTAGAGTGAGGGTAAGGGTTAAGGTTAGGCATTTAGTTGTGATGGTTAAGGTTAGGCTAAGGGGCTAGAGAATGCATTATGTCAATGACGGGTCCCCACAAAGACAGTGCCACAAACCTGTGTGTGTGTGTGTGTGTGTGTGTGTGTGTGTGTGTGTGTGTGTGTGTGTGTGTGTGTGTGTGTGTGTGTGTGTGTGTGTGTGAAGGAGGAGCACAGGCTGGGAAAACACTGAGACCTCAAGGTCTATACGAAGCACGAAACACACATCTCGGCTTTTGTCAAACGTCTCAATTCCCCGTTTACAGACACCACACATCATTATACTGGCAAATACGTCTCGTTTGTTTATAGATTTATGTCATACGTAAACAGGAATGTCATTTTCATTTGTTTCAATTATGAGATAGGAATGAATGATTCATAAATATTCTTGTACAGAGAAGGTGTTCGCACGTGTGCACAATAACTTCACCCCTCTACTCATTTCAAAAACTCCCAAGAGTATTTGGATGTGAACATGAATAAGTGTAAAGAAAACTATCACTGCTGTTCCAGCAATGCTCACTCCAGTGAAATGGAAGCTCTGACAAAATTGAGGAGAGAGGTGTAAGACAAAAGAGTAAATATAATAATATTCTGCCACTCTCACCTCAGGTTGATATATCAGCTTGCCAACAACAGGACAATAACATGCAGGTTCTAGTCCGTGGGTTTTTCATATGTGGCCCGACATATTCTGCTTCTAATCTGAATTGTGGCAATGCCGTTTTGAAAACGATTTTTCATTGAAAGATGTAGGCTATCTATATGCAAACTGAAATGATGTACGTGTTTATTTGTATGTAGAGCGGGGAAATTAGATCTGTTCACAAGCGGACACTTACAAGACATTCTCACTCCCAGCACGACAAAGAGCAATGCTTGGTCAGGTGCCTTTGGCGTTTGTAACTGATGCAAAAAGTCTCCTTTATCGTCTAGCCCTTTGGTGTCATTTTTAGGCGCGCTTGGTCGGGACTCTTGCCGTGGCTTTTGGATGCTCTGGGTCAAGATGTACGTTTCAGTTAGCCTGGCTCCGCCCTCCTACGTACTTCCGCTCGATTTTCATTTTCCTTCAGTACACCGTCTGGGTTTGCGGTATATTCTTGGGTTTTCTCCGGCCAAATCTTTGACGGTCCAATCAACAGAGGGAGCGGCTGAGAACGATGAAGTTAAGGTCATGCGCTACTTTGAGTTGTAGTTCCATAATGGCGGTGGAGAAAGATGCGAGCGAAGCCATTTGGTCAGTTGTGGCAACGCTGCCGAATATCCAGAAGTAAAAGCCCGAGCAAGGCCCTCCTACCCACGGGGTTCGGGAAAAGTTAGATTTTACAGCTCGCTCCGTTAGTGGTGAAGGAGTGGGCTAAGGCTAACGCTAGCAATGCTAAGCCAACGTCACGACCAAACATTAGCGATTGGTTATGGTAGATCTAGAGTGGCTCTGGTCAGACCCAATAGTTTTAAACTTCAACAGAGTACCCGCCTTCACGGAAGTTAACACTTGTCAATGGAGATTGGCCAGACTCTCTGTACTAATGAAATGGACCAGAGTCTGGTAGGACCAGGCTAATGGACCAGAGTCTGGTAGGACCAGGCTAATGTACTAGAGTCTGGTAGGACCAGGCTAATGGACCAGAGTCTGGTAGGACCAGGCTAATGTACTAGAGTCTGGTAGGACCAGGCTAATGGACCAGAGTCTGGTAAGACCAGGCTAATGTACTAGAGTCTGGTAGGACCAGGCTAATGTACTAGAGTCTGGTAGGACCAGGCTAATGTACTAGAGTCTGGTAGGACCAGGCTAATGGACCAGAGTCTGGTAAGACCAGGCTAATGTACTAGAGTCTGGTAGGACCAGGCTAATGGACCAGAGTCTGGTAAGACCAGGCTAATGTACTAGAGTCTGGTAGGACCAGGCTAATTGACCAGAGTCTGATAGGACCAGGCTACGTTTCAGTGACATCTGGCACAAGAACGGGACTGTTACGTTTAGGGAAAGGCCGTGGGTGGGATTACAAAATGTACGTTTCAGTGACACACAGGGAGAACAACGGACATGAACTCTGGTCTCCTCAATGAAAGTCCTGTCCCCCACCCCAACCAACCTCCTTACGCGGATTTTCCGTCTCGTTACCTTTGACACTTCTGTGTCATCTGACAGCGCCGTGTTCAAGCTGCTGCTCCGCCCGGTGCGTTCCATACAGACCCTAAAGGGTGATTTTCACATCGGTAGCCATCGCTGAGACCAAGCGTCAGTAGCTTACGAGTTGGGAGTGAGAATGGGTTGTCACTAAAGAACACACGTGGAAACACATTCTACTGCCAGGTGTAGACACGCGTACTTAGAGCGGTCCACTTGTGATCGGATCACTCAGGACAGATGTTAAAACCAGGTGAAAACAGGGCCATAGAGATGGAGAGTGATAATGCGTTAAAGCAACACTATGTAACTTATAGCTGCAGCTGTAGTTCCAATGAGACAACCTGTAGGGTGACCGAATCAGGAACAGTTACATAGTGTTGCTTTAATGGCCCATCAACAAGACCAAAAGTATACAGACGCTCTGAGGCGGGTTTGGCTGATGGAATACCCCCAAAGAGCCTGGCGGTTTAAGCAAGATAACCCTGTTGACTCCACAATGACATCATCAGAGATGTTTTCTTAGCCATTTTCACAGGTGGACTATTCAGTTCAAATGTCTTTATTCACCCCTCAAGGGGCAATTGAAGGCAAGCACACAAGTTATGGTTTTCAAAGAAATTCATAAAAAAATTGTCATCAAAATTACTTGACTACCTACTTGTTCCCTCCCCTTTTACAAATCTCTCTTTCCCTCTCCCTCTCCCTCCCTCTCTCTTCCTTTCCCTGTCCCTCTCCTTCTCCCTCTCCCTGTCTCCCTCTCTCTCTCCATGGACTGGCCCTGGTCTAGCCTGGCCTTGTGGAAGCTCAGATAACACAGAGTTTTCCCTTGTTTATCTGCTGCAGCCCAGGCTAAGGACAAAGGGATGCTTATCGCCACTTCAGTGTAAACGCGAAGGACTCCGCTAACTCGGCACAAACAGTACAGACTGTTACACGTAAGTGAATGTTCAGAGCCACAACCCATGCAAGTTTAAAATAGGCAGGTTTTTATTTGTTCTAAGATAAGAATTAAAACATATGAGTCTCTGACTCTTGGTGCGCAATTTACAGCTTTTCCATGTGTAATGTGAAAGTTGGGACTCATAGTGACAATCTGTGATCCCTCGGATCTACAGAGCTTTTTAGCCTCTTTTAGCTTATTGTTTTGGATTCACCACCCACAACTTTTCTGTTTTCTGCTCTCATCAACCCTGTTTCCAGCAGCAGACAGCTGTATTCAGTGAAAAAGCTCAGATTAACCCACTGTACTTTCCGTGCCTACCAAATGACACAGTTAGCCTATAGCTGGCGAGCATAGTAGAGCATTTAACAGCTAGAGAGACCGATATTTCCCTCAGAAGTTGGTAGAGACCAAAAACTTAAAAGCTTAAAAAGACACCAGCACCATGCAACCGCCAACATCAGGTGGACACAAACATCAGTCCAAATGAACGACAATGTTGCTATGTATATACTGGATGTGTAGGCATTAACAACTTTTTATGTAACTGTTGTCTGCAGCTTACACCACTTGTTCCAAGTGGCCAAAAATCAATGGGCCTCATTCACCAATATCTTCCTAAGTTTTCTCTTAAATATGTTCTTAAGAAGGTTTCTAAGAAAAGTCTACGCCGGATTCATGACGTGTTCTTAAACAGCAGATTTGTTCGCACCTGTGTTCTTAGGATTGATGAATCCCAGGTCTTCGTAACTGAAAGCGCGTGCCAGTTGTTCCTAATTAGCATAAGAAAACGCCCCAAAAATTCCCATATAAGGACATGACACTTCCTGTGCACCTCCTGGGAGACAGGTTGTCGGAGCTTGTCGGAGCCGCGGTGGAGGAAGTACTGAATCTCAGTACTTAAATAAAAGTACAAATAACCAGAGATATATTTACTTTATTTACTTTGGCTTTTAAGAAAAGTTCCTATAACCATGAAAACGGAAATATGTTGTTAGAATCGGAATGCGGTTGGTTTTATTCATGTATGTATTTCATTTTCTTTAACCATGCAAGTAAGCAAAGCAGCGCAAATGGGGAGATGTCAAGAGGTCCAGCCAAATAAATAAAATATGAATGTGTCTTACGCAGCCTGGCGGAGGAGTAAACGACGCTGTGGAGAGAAATAGATGGCAACTTTGATTTAAAAACGGGAATAATAAAAAAACAAACGTTTTCATTTTCACTTTTACCGGAGGCTGTATTACCGAGGGTCAGTGGCGCTGCGCCCGGGCTCTGCAGCACCAGAGCCGGCTTGGATCAGCGGTGCCCCATATATACAGTATCTACGGCAACCAAACTTCACTGGTGAGACAAGCGTGTGACGGTCAGGAAGACATTTTGGCAGAGGGGGGAAACTGATCAGAAAATGTAACAGAACATTGTAGAAATGTAGTGGAGTAGAAAGTATAGATAATTGCTGCAAAATTTAACAAAGTAAAAGTCAAAAGTAGGCTATGCACTATTGAGTCTACTTAAGTAAAGTACAGATACGTGAAAAATGTACTAAAGTACAGTTACGAAGAATTTGTACTTTGTTACATTCTACCACTGCAATTCGGCCCTATAAATAGCGATCAATCACCAAATAACGCAGGATTTAATCAGTTTAATTGCTGATGTAAATTGCAGTGTTAGTGTCTTTTTTGAATAATATGATTTTTTATCAACAAATGATCAGAAATACATTACAGTACAATACTATCATTGTAAACGACTGTAGAATTAAATAAAATGCAGTAAGCAATCATTTGGAGCAAATTGTCATCACTCAAATGTGCGTAAGAGTGCTTTTCAGTGTTTGTAGATTTTGTTCTTAGCTAAGAACAAATCCAAGTTAAGAAAACATTAGTGAATGCCTCTTCGTAAAAAAGTGCGTAAGAAGGGTTTAAGAACACATTTCTTCGTAAGAACGGTTGGTGAATGAGGCCCAATGAATGCATCTCTAAAGCTGGATGAAATGCTAACAGGTATCATGGATGTAGGCTGGAGCTGCACTGTGCACACGTTCCCCTAAACAGCAGTGCTCTTCAGTAATCACTAATAATTTCTGAAAGGCAGCCGAGTTACGAAGCTGCTAGCTCCAGAAATATATTTAGTCAACCTCAATTCTCAATCGTAAAACCCAAACTAACACTGAAAACAGAAGTCTACTGCGTGGTTTAATAATACGGTAGGGTTATGATTGATAACATTAGTTGTAAATATCTCAACTCTAAGACACCAGTTAGAAGCATAATTCGAGTTTTTTAGCATATCATTCTAGCATTTTGGTTGGATCAATCTCTTCGGCAGAATTTTAAGCTCAGTGATGTTAAATAATGGATGCATCATACTACACTGCTCCATGGAATTTGTATTTCCCCTGCTATATTTTTGGAACAAGGGACCGAAATAAAAAAAAAAAGGCTTCTTGTTCGGGGTGTCTCGATTCTCCAAATCCACAGTTCGATTTTGATTTGATTAAATTTTCAATTGAAACTTTGTTTTTCCAACAGGGACAACAATCCCTTCATATTCTGTTCACAGTCTAGCCTTGTTAAAAAAAACATGGCTACATGTGGCAGGGTTGGCTCAGTGGGTAGAGCAGGCGCACATATACTGACAGGTTTATGCCTCGACGCAGAGGTCCAGGGTTCTAATTCAACCTGTGACGATTTCCTGCATATCCTCCCACTCTCTCTCCCCTTTATCACCTAGCTGTCCTGTCAATTAAAGGCAGAAAAGCCCCCAAAAATAATCTTTAAAAAATATATATATATGGCTACATCAGTTATTGTAGGCATTTGAGCAATCATCAAATGCTGTTGTTGTCTTGTCTCCATTTTATCAAAGGGAGATGATAGTGCTTTTGACATTGTGTGGTTCACATATCTGTCAGCCTGCTCAGCTCTCATCCCATGCCCATTTGCCTGTTTACTGCCTCCCTGACCTTTTTTTACAGGTGAGTCCCTTTTGCTTTCTATCAGCGCTGCTCAGCCACACACTCAATGATCTCTCTCTCTTTCTCTCTCTCTCTCTCTCTCTCGCTCTGTACTAGTACCTCGTGAAGGTGGCCTTCTCATTTTGAAGAGACTTGCTATTAAGAAATCTATCCCATCTACATGCAGCCTGCAAGCACCACAGCAGCCTCTCTTTGAGACAGATGGGAAGGCCAGCTCCTATAAATCAGCATGGTTGAGATATTTGTGGCCAACTTGGGGAAAGATTTAATGCCGGCTGCATATTGGAGAGCGTCTATCAGGCTCTCGCAGAAGGGCTGAGCGCCGCTGGGGGCGGGGAGGTAGAGGTAGACAGGAGGAGGGGTCATGGATGGAAGGAGGATCTTTGTCATCAAAGACAGAGAAAAGGATACCAAACGAAAAGCGAAAAAAAAGACATAAACAAAAGAGAGAGGGGAAGACTTTAAACATGTCACATACCCACAGGAGTTCTGAGTGGGGAGTCAGCTGATTTGTGAAGTGCCAGGGAGGTGTAGCAGGCAGAGAGATGGATGGGGAGAGGGTTGCAGAAGGGTCAAAAGGCGGTGCCAGGTTATTACAGAGAGCCATGAATTAACTAGATGATAGATGGATAACCTGAACAACCTCCACACATAATACCCTGGCTGATCCCAAAGATCCCCAAGACATCGCAGGCTATTGAGACCGTAAATAAAGGCGAGGGAAGAGAGGAGGGCTAAGGGCTAGGTTAAAGCTAACCCCTTATCGGCTATCTCTACCCCAGCATTTCCCCCGACAATATACGGTCATCAAACAAAATAGATGAGCTGCGGCGGCGGATCACCTCTCTCAAAAGGCTTATGGACGGCAACATCATGATTTACACAGAAACACGGTTAAACCGCGGCGTTCGCGATAGCGGCTTTACGCTAACAGAGCGCTACGCCATTGGGTACAACCAGAGGTAGGGAACTGTGCCTTCCTGTCAACAAAGCAACCCGTTCTCATTCCAAACTCATCAAATACTGAGGCTCGGTCAGTGGCGAAGGTAGCTAGTAGTATTAAAGACCGAAAATAAGGACATTCACCCAGGAGACCGGTGTCCGTGTCCCAATCTTGTCCCGCGTGTCACTGAAACGTACATTTTGTAACCCCACCCACGATCTTTCCCTAAACCTTACTGTCCCGTTCTTGTGCCGCATGTCCGTTAAATGGAAGTCCCGAGCCAAGTGCGTCTAAAGAAAGACGTCAAAGGAGACTTTTTGCGTCGGTAACAAACGCCAAAGGCACCTGACCAAGCGTCGCTTTTTGACAATATGTTAAACAAAGCTTGGCGCACGGACACTGCTACAATCGAGAGCCATTGCTCGGCTAAACTGGAATATATTGTGGTGTCCTGGAGACCTTTCTATCTGCCAGAGGGTTTTTACTACGTATTGGGTATGAATTCAGGCAGGGTTTAAAATGTTTATTCGTCACATAACTATTTTTGTGCACCATCAACACCATGAATGCCTTTTGAGGAGAGACTGTCTGAAAGTGTGCCATCCTCCCAGTCTATTTCATTGTCTCATCCCTCTCTATGACAGCAGGCTTTCCCCCCGGTCTTTGAATGTGGCCGTTTTAAACAAGTAGAAACATTTTTGCCTTTAAGCATGCCATTTAGTTCATTTGAAGCAAGCTGAGACCTTATCCCTAGCTCTAGCCTCTCTACTCTGATGAAATCTCAGAACCCTGGGTGGGCTTAATTCAGAGACTGTAACAATGCTTTTACACCAACATGCAAATGCAAAACTGAACAAAGCAACATCGCTGTTTTCAAAGAAAATTGCAGCTGCATGAGCTGTAGCAACACAATGTGATTTGCCGCCTGATTTTGCAGCTAAAGTTCAAAGAAACTGAACTTGTCGAGAGGCAATGCGGCATAGACATAAAGAACTTGTTATAAAGGCACCAAAGCCACTGTAGAGAAGAATGGAGATGTTCATTTTGTGCGGATCTGAATTCTGGATATGGATTCAAACAAGAATGTCAGAAAATATCAGAGAGGATGGTGAGTTAAAAAATTAAGATTTACATAATATGGTTTGTGGCATCTACCTGCTCTGTAGCAAACCTATCACCAGACCAGAACATTGATATTGGACTATTCTGTAATATCCTATTTTTTTATTCTTTCTTTATACAATATCTGCCTGTGACGTTGGTATGGTTGTGGTTATAACTCAAACAGAGAACATTATTTGCAAGTTTGTGTGGTGGGATGCATACTACCGTCTCCCTTGTGAAAGTGAGACTTGCAACATGCCCATTAGGGCTGCTGATCTGCTACTACACTATGAACTCTGTCCCCCAGAGTCAGAACTAAACAGGGGGAAGCAGCGTTCAGTTTTTATGCACCACATATCTGGAACAAACTCCCAGAAAACTGCAGGTCCGCCGCAAGTTCTTTTAAATCAAGGCTGAAGACCATTCTTTTTGATGTTGCCTTTATTTAAATAATTGTTCATTTCTTATACTGAAGTTGCATTGTTAAAACTGTATTACAGTCTATATAAGAATATAAAGAGAATTAAAAAGTAAGACCGATGGGACATGCCCGTTCTGGGAATGGCAAGGATTACGGGTGGATTACGTGCAGCCTAAAATCTTGTATTTTATCTGCTTTAATATTTTTAACTGTTTTTAACTGCTCTTTAATTTTTAAAATCTTATACTGCACTGTAACGTTTATTCTCGTATTTTCTGTTTTTAACTTTTTAAATCGTTTTTATGTAAAGCACTTTGAATTGCCCTGTTGCTGAAATGTGCTATACAAATAAAGCTGCCTTGCCTTGCCAGAACGAATTCCGAAAGTCAAATATAATTTGAATAGTAAAAAAATCAATACTATGCTGACATTACTATTCAAATGTGATTTTTTTTTTTAAATAGGTTGGTTAAAGTTAGCTAATCTCCCTCTTCTCATGTCACGTCTGATGAACAATAAGTTACGGGAGTGAGAAATACAAGGCATTGTAACCTAACATTACGTACCGAGTAACATTAGTACAGGGGGGAGTAACAGGCTGCGGCTGGAAATCGGAAGATGGATGGGAAATAGTTTTAACATGACTTTAATCAACATCCACCAAGCCAAAATGCTTATGTTATCATTAGTTAGCTTGTTCTGGTTTCCTAACCGCTAACACTATTGTTACTTAGTTTATGACAAATCGTTTCGGCTGTGCTTTCTAACATGATGTCATTGTGCTAACCGAGCAACGTTAGCCTTTACAACAGAGCCTCTTCACTACACTTGTTAGATAATAATAATTTAATAATTTCATTACAGAGTTCTCTGTTGATTTTTGTTTGTCGCTGTGTGCGTGGTGGAATATAATGTAAACAGAGAGCAGCGTGCTAGAAATACAATGCGCAATGACGTAGGTCCCCTTCAAGACCAGGCTGATGTTGGAAGTCCCTCTAGTGGACAGAATGTGTAACAACAACCACATGCTTGTAGTGGCATTGACAATGCATAAGCCTGAGTAGTGTACTACATATTTATAACAGGCTGCATTTGAGCATTAAACGTACAATATGTAACTTTCTGCCGCTAGGAGTCTCTCAACCAAAACAATGGACGGTAAAACTGGACTTTTGATGACGTTGGGAAGTTGCGTGGAATTATGGGAGTTTTTAGTGTTAAACACCTTCGCTGCCGGTTAGAATGCATCAGTTCACGGACGAGTTTACCCATTCAAGTTTATTCACGTTACGTTTAGTAACGTTTATTCATGTTATTGTAATAAAATAGCTGCAGTTTCCCCTACATAATTACGTTTTTCTTGATTAGATTTTTATTTGTAGCTGACCAGTTAGCTAGTGAGCCAGCAAGCTAACAGTAGCCAGCAGCTAAAACACAAAATATTTCACATATCAATATCACCTTTTGGATGGTTTCAACACCGGGTTTGTTGTAACGCTAGCTAGCTACTACTACTACTAAACGAGGCTAGAGACGGGTGTGGCTGGGGATTTTCGGGGAAATCTCCGCGACGGCGACACAGGACGTTTGATGCCTGTTGTGCAGCAGCAGAACATCTCCCAGCTGCCCGGAATTATCTCCCCTTCACTTTTCAGTAATCTTAACTTTTCGTTTTGGTGCTTAACCCACCTTTTGTCGGGTTAATTTAGCTAACCGTAAAGACAGCTAAACGCGAAGGGGGAAGAAATTCGGCACATAGCTACACCGGTAGCGCTACGGAGATTTAGCTATAGCTACCGCTATGGATGTTGCCGCTGTTGTGACTCGGTGCTGGGTCTGATATAGTCTGTTTCCCGACGTTTAATTAAACTGACGTTAGCGTCGTAATCACCAGGCACTGGAGATAAGTTCTGGCCGGGGGTTGCTGTGATCAAAGTAGCTGGCTGATAGCTGACTTGGGGCTAACGATAACTAGCTATCTATATGTCCCGGGGCTGTTGTCAGCTGTCATCCCAACTGAGTCTGCGCCGGGGGAGTGAGGCAGACAGACCGGGGTGTGCTACTTTGGCTAAATTAGCATTAGATTAATCGTCTATCTATACGTTAACGTTACTAGTGAAGTTATTCGTGGGTTAGCTCAGTCCTGTTAGCTGTGGTCGAAACAGTCATATAAAAATAACTTTATTAGCGTGTTGAACGATGTTGTAACCTCATAATGTTATCCACAAAGCTTTAGCATCAACGTTAGCACATTGTAGTAACGTCAAGCCGGTATCAATATTGAACTTTCAAAATAGATAAGGTCTGTATGGCAAAAAAAAGCAGTATTACGGTTACAAGTATTTTTTTTTCTGTGACATTGTATGATTTACAATTACTCCTGAACGTATCATCTTGGTGCCAGTGTTCTGACGGAAGTTAGATTAACTGGAGGGTGAAAGGTTATATGACGCCACTGACGGGCGACTAAAGGAAACATGCCGTGTCTGAAAATAAAATAAGAGATTTCTCTGGGTTTGACATTTGGTGGAAACATTCGGGATAGTGTAAGAACACAACTCATAAAAATATATAACATAGGTATGGTCATTTTTAGACATTTTAAAGCAGAAATGTTACATATTGTACCTTTAAGTATTTGAATATTAATCGAATATTTAAAAAAATTACAAATGAAATTCAGATGGTATGAATTGTCCAAAATGAACGTAAAACTTTCGTAGGATGGGTAATACTTTACATCATGGTCTTCATACACTCCTCTATACACTCCTCCTTCTAGGAACACTGTCTGAGTACCTGGCCCTGATGTATTGTTCCTGAACTGCAGACGTGCATATCTCAGCTTTGTGTCACAAAAGCCTATAAAATGTCATACCTACTTGTACTACAACTTGTCTTTGTCAGGCTTTCAATAAAACAAAGATCCAGAATCATGTCATTTTGTCACTTTTATCAAAGGGAAGGGGTGTGCAGCCTTTCATACATAACAGAGAAAACAAGAGAAGTATGGATGAATGGAAAATACAAACTGTATGAGCAATAACATAGATATTTTTTACTTTAACACATTCTAATCCACAAACATTGTGCGTGGAGGAAGTGTCGGATTTGTGAACCAACGACAGCTTGAGGAGCCAGCGAGGAACAGAAGAGGCCCCAGAATAATCATATTTAGGAATATCAAATTAAACTCCTCTTTTTAGCTGACCCCATATGTTTGACTTAATCTTTTTTTGAAGGAAATGAAAGTGAATAGCATTCACTGGAGAGCACACTCATCACCAGACAACCAGTGATTCCGTATGCTGCAGTGCTCCATCTAATTACACTGCTGTGCCCAGGCGCGCTTAAATTCATTACGGGATAGGAGGTGTGCATAAATGCATGGAGGTCGTTTAACAATGTGAAGAATTTTGAAAAGAAACACAATGCAACAGTAAACATTGTGCTGCCAACAAATTATACAGTTACACTTTAGGCCGATCAGCAGCGAGTTCTACACATTTGAAATAAGTTAACAGTTAAAGGGTAATTTTGTTATTTTTCAACCTGGATATTTTCCATTGCATTTGTATCGAAGTGTTTGAATTTGTGTCCAGTATTGAGCGAGAATGCTGTAACCGGCAGCCGTGAACCGGGCTGCGATGTAATCATAAAGGGCAAATGCGCACCGTCAATGTACAACCACAAAGTGTTTTTTTGCCACTGACAGGCTCAGTAGTACAGATTATTATTCTAAGCGTATGACATCATAATGGAAAGGATACCTAAAGCGATAGACCTTTTTTTTTTAAAGAGTAAGATCATTTTTGTTTAACCAGAAACAGGTCCAAAATCGCCATCACCAAACGCTCCATTTAAATTAACAGTAAATGGGTGAATTAAGGGCGTATTTCAACCAAACCAGAGTGGTGATAGTTGGAACAGTGAAAAGACAAACCAACACGGCTTTTGATTAATTGGATTAGTTGCATTTGATATAGAATATAAAGGACTATTATGTACACAAGTATGCGGAAAAATATGTTTTAGAACCCAGAGAATCAGCAGAACCGGACACGAGCAGCAATCAGAGCTTTTAGCATGATTTCCTCTTATGTCATACCAGTTGTTAGCCTGGTTGACACCAGACCCTTCTCAGTTGTAACTGGGAGTGGGTCTGGGAAAAGGTTCATCGACAGTTCATTGCCAAAAGGTGCGTCACCAACGGACGCCACTCAAACGCCTCTGGGCGCAATTGGATAGTCCTTCAACCAATCAGACCAACGATCCGGTTGATGCTGCACTTCGGTAGCCGTTATGGTTGTGATTGGTGTAAAGCCCGTGATTGGTGCCTCAATTTTGGGGATATTGGAAATGGGTTTGAATGGGCTCTTTGCCAGACTGACTTGCAGAGCAAATCTCAAATTTTCCCGGAAGTTCGTCAGGGTTTACCCAGGCTAACCGGTTGTATTCACACAGTAAACTCCTCCCCACCTAACTGCAGTATGTGAAGGCAGGGGCCTGGCATGTGGCAGGGCTTCTTAGCCTGTAGTGCTGTCGAGCCAGTTAACCTGGAACTGACCCATGGCAGAGACAGCAGCAGAGAAAAGGCATAAACAAGACGAATTGCCAGTGAGGGCTGGTGTGAAAGACGGACACAAAGAGGGAAAGCATGGAGAAGGAGTGGGGAAAATCAGGTGAAAGATAAGGAGAGGTTGACAGGAACAGAGGAGATGAAGAAAAAAAAAAAAAAAAAAAAGGAGGTTCACAGAGAGGGGAAACTCTGCCTTTGAACCTTCCAAGGCCAGCTCCTTTCATCTCTGTATCGAGCCTAAGGTAGGTTTGCACAGGTTCCAAACACTCACAACTCCTCCGGTGAAGCGTGCTGAGAGGGGGCCAAGTCCCAGTTTTGGAAGCGGGTCTGTTGATGCCCCGAGGCATCGAGTCTCCTTCACCACCGCTTCTAGCAGACAGTGGCCCTGCATTAATCATGTGCAATGCGATAGTCGCACCCTCCCCCCACCCCGTGGATGTTGGCCCCTAAGTAGACTCTGACAGTGAGGCCTCTTTCTGGAGCAGCTCAGCACACCTGTTTACTGCTGTGGGTGAATGAAATGATGAAACTGATGAAATGAATGAAAAAAAAGACAAGGGCCAAGAACACTGACGGAAAAAAATGCAAGGCACAATGTTGGCTAGCCAGTGGCTAGTCTGCTAGCTTAACTGACCTTCCAAGTTCAAACCACTCATACTAGCCTGCAGCTATGCTAATATAAGTCTCGCATTGCCAGAACTTCCTCCACAGCGCCGCGGAGGAAGGTCTGGCTAGTCCACACAGCATTACGGGATAGGAGAAAAACATGCTCTGGTTTGTTGGCATTTCTTTAAACCAATCACAATTGTCTTAGGCGGCGCTAAGCCGCCCTTCGCGTAATCAGAAAACTTGAGCGCTTGGCTAAAACTCATGACATGATGGCAGAAAAAAAATGGGTTATCTGACCACTAATGCTGTGGAAACACAACTGTAATATCTGAAGGAAAACATCACTCTGTCAGTTGGCTCATCCACAGCCAGTAAAATGCACTGTGCATTTTGAAAAAAACGTGCATTTGCTTCATTTTCTCACGCATACATCATGTTATTGTTCCTGGCCCTCCAGTGTAGCCTCAGGTACCTCAGCCTAACGACGCTTCACGACGTCTTCATCTGAAAAGCCCCTGTTGTTCTCACCACTGTGACATGTGCGTACGGGAGCCTCAGCGTGGGCGTAGCGAGCCAGTCCGTCTGTCCGTTTAACGTTGAACTCATGTCACACTCAGTGTCTGTTGAACGCCATCAGAGGAGCAGTGAGTGGGTGAGCCAACACGTGTTCACCATCGTTAGAGCCGGTCAACTCACCACAGCCACTCTTCAAGCCTACTTACTGCTCACTCTCTCCAACACTGATACTGCACTACAAAAGCCTACACACAGAGAAACTGCCTGCTCCCTTAACAAACTGCAAAAAAACATATATTTTATATTGTGTGTACACACACTCACACACACACACACACACACACACACACAGGCCTCATCTATGAAGAGCAGGTAGCGCACATTAATGGGTTATCCAGGAGACCACAAAGATTTTTACATTAATAATTCTCCACACAACAAAGCCAGAGGGGCCCCTATAACAGACCCCGAGATCAGAGTCCAGTCTTTGAGTGTGTGTGTGTGTGTGTGTGTGTGTGTGGGGGGGAATGAGTTTGCTGTATGCTACCCGGTTTATGTACTCCTGTATGTGTCCTTCTGTACATCCATGCAGGATTTGTATCTGCAACACACACACACACACATGAGCTACTTATCAATGAGAAGACAGGGTTGTGAGTTTGCCTGTCCTTCTGAACCACATTATCGATCATAAAGTGAACAAAAGTCCTGGTGTAGTATTGCATGCAGTCATGTGTTTCACTGTGTGATACGGTTGCCGAGTAGTCTAAAGAACATATGGCTGATTATATGTAGGGGTCCCTGGCCTAAAAGACGTTGAAGACCCCTGATATCAAGAATTAAGTATATTATTTATTTTCTTGTTTGTCAAGCAATTCTATTATGTTTACATTCTTGTCTTTTCATAGTCATAGTTCATTATTTAATAATAAGCTATTGGACTGTTCAAACCCTGCACTGTTCACTTTTGCACACACTCTACCTTAGCACCTTATCATGGTCATTGCATCACATGGTCAGTCCATAAGAGACCTTGGTAATCACTTCACAAATTGTTATGTGAGACATATGTGTGTATGTGTGTTTGTTGTGTTATGGTTGTCTAAGCTAATGGATGCCTACAATTTCCCTCGGGATGAATAAAGTATCTATCTATCTATCTATCTATCTATCTATCAGCTAACATAAAATAATGATTCTTCAGGGTTATTTTGTTCTTTGTCTTGTTTTTTCGTTCTGCACCCTGGTGCCCCACTGCATGCAGCTGGTGCCCTTTTCATTATTTTTGCCCCTGCTTTTCAGACAGCCTTAGTCCGCCACTGTTTGTAAGCAAGCGCTAAAATCAATGTCCCCCACAAACTAACCCCCCCAGGTAGGCTACAGAGGACAATCGCTGCCAGCTGTCCATTTATGCCCCTTATTCGCTGAGCTTTCAATATATTGTATTTGATATTTACAGAGGAACAGGCTGGAACAGGCAGACGTTATAAACATTCAGGGCTCAGCTCAACCCTATGGGGGTGGGGTAAGACCATGCTCCCTTTAATTTGTCAAGATATTTGATAAAAGAATGGCTACAAATCTGGACATCATTTGGGAAAAACATCCTATTTCTTTCTGATTTTTTTTTCCCGCTTTTTCAACGTTTTTGTTCCTTTTTTCAACGTTTGTCGCTTTCCCTCCCCCCCAACAATGGTTTGTCTCGCTTTTTCCATTGCTTTTGAGACTTTTTTTCTACATTTTTGTTGCTTTTTCAACATTTTTGTTGCTTTTTTTACATCCTGTTTTGTATGTAATTGTTCTCCAACTCTTTATTATTCTGAAACCAGAACACAACAAATGTTGAGGATGACTCATTTTCACTTCTCCACCTAAAGAGAGGCAAAAACTGTCCAATGTTACCATTTTTAAGTTCCATAACATACTGTACGTAGGGTTGCTCCATTGAATGACACAAAGTTGAATGTTATTTTAAAACCCCTAAAAGATTTGGGGCTTTTGAGAAAACATTCAGGGCTGGAGCCCCAGAAGCCTGCCCCCTTGCTCCGCCCCTGCAGAGGAACCACGGCTGCAGTTTGCTGCGCAGGTGTATTAAGGCTGCTGCTGCTGCTGTGCAGGAAGATGCTTTCTCAAACAGAAAACAAAATCAATGCAATCTGCAAATTAGCTTCATCCTGCCGGCTCTAAAAGCAGCCACGGGTACAATGAGAGTCCTCCGAGTGGAGCTAAAGTGAGCAGAGGGAGCACATCTATAAATTGAATTTAATCCCATTTGTTTCAGTGTGAATCATCAGTGCAAACATACAGGAAGTAGAATGTGGAAAATATGAGCCAACTATTCATCCTTCTCATATTTAGGTCATTTTAGCTTAATGGACTGGGACCTTCATACATGTCTCTGCCATTTACAGGAAGTCCCATTATGAGAAGAAGAAGAAAAAATGGCCTCATCGCATATGTATCTCTTAATTATTAAATCATTTAGTGAGTCAGTTGTGTGACCTGTCACTGTTTCTGAGAGGACTTACTTAGTGGCTTAGCATTGTTGAATAAGTGTTATGATTTCAATGAAGCAGATCTGTGGTGATTATTCAATATTCTCTGCTCTGAGACGCTGGGGCGTGTCAGCTGAAGGCACTGAGCCAAAGAATGTGCCGCCGCCATGTGCCGCTGTGCATCGATAGACTCTCGTTGCAGTTGTGATAGTTCGCTAGTTAGCTTAAAGGAAAAATCCGGCGCAAAATGAACCTAGGGGTTAATAACACATGTGTACCTAGTCGACCGTTCTCTGGGACATGTTTTCATGCTAATCGAACGTGACGAGTTTTATCACAAACCGCTAATTTAGGGTGACCATATTTTGATTTCCAAAAAAGAGGACACCCGGCCTGGCCTCGAGACACAAATTCAGACAGGATTCTCAGAGGTTAATGAACATACTTTATTATGCCTCAATGGTACAAATGACTTCTGTAATAAAATAAAATAAAATATGTTATAACATGTAACAAAATAATAGCTCTCTTTTCAAATAAATAAATAATATGAAATAATGTTCTAAATATGACCTCTTCTGTGTCAGAAAATCCAGCTTCAAATAAATATCTCTTAATACCTTTTCAGTGTAATAAGATAAATAATAAAACAGTCTCAAAAAGATACTAACAAACAAAAAGGATATATAGTACTATAATACTTTTAATCTTTAGTTGTCTTCTTCATCCTGCTTTTCTTCTTCATCCTGCCTTTCTTCTTCATCCTCCTTGTCTGCCCATCCATATTTTGCTGTAGAGCTGATCTTTCCGAGCAGTTTTTGGTTGCTCAACAAATAAGCATAAAAGTCTTTGCAAGAAGTGTCTTTGAAATTGTATTGCACTAATAGAATACCCTTCAGTGACTCAACAGACAGCTGGTTCCTCTCCTTGGTCCACTGGCTCTGCATCAGTAAGAAAACCCTCTCGACATTTGCATTGTGAGAGGGAAGTGCAAAGACAGTAGCTCTGAGTAACATGCAATGCTTTTTGTCTTCTCAAAATATTTGGTCCACTTCTGATGCACCTGCAGGCCACTGAACTCATCACTGTTGCACCTTTCTGTGAATTTCTTCAGATTGGTGACCTGGTCAAAACACTTGACATCATCAACTGCCACCCCCTTCTCTCCAAGGTACTTGATGCAGGCCTCCACATCATTCCAGTTTGGTGGCTCACTCAGATCCATCCACATGAATGTTGAGAACTCTTCCATGGGAGTCATCCACTTCTCCAGATACTCCAGACATGCACTGTACAGGCCTTGCACATCAGCACAGAACTGGTCACAGCCCTTACAAGTCCATCTTTGAGCTTTTGTGCCAGTAGTCCCTTAACTTTAAGGGACATGAAGTTGTTGCTCTTGCGTTGAAGCAGAATGGTGTGGACATTGTTCAATATTTTCTTCACCTCCATAATGGACATGTTCTCCTGTTCCCTTTCTTGAATGTGGGTGTGGAACACAGACATGAGTGAGTGCATTTGCCAGAGGTAGATCTCAGCGAAGTCGTTTTCAAAAAACTTCTTGAGTACTATGGTTGGCTTTTGCTGAGACAGAAAATATGCCTTTAAAGCTGGAAACATCTGTATCATCCTCTCAATGCTTGGGAACAATGACAGCCACCTTGTCTTGCTGTGAGAGAGCATCCTTCTGAGAGCATCCTTCAGGCTCTCAGTGCGCACAATGTAAATGTGGAAGTACTGGTAGATTTTGAAGATATTCTCAATGTCAACATCTATTGTGTCTGCCCCATGATGAGCACAATTATTCAACATGTGTGCTTGGCAACCCACACCGATTAGAGTCTTGTTCTGCAGCAACCTCTTCAAATTTGCAAACACATTCTTTCCTGCTTCATCACGTCGGATTCCTCCAAAATTTGTGTTGCAATTGTCGCCAGTGAATGCAATACATTTTTCAGACAAATTGTGTTTTGCCAGTGTTTCAGTGAGATATTTTGCGATGGTTTCTGCTGTCTCATTAGGTGTGTCTTTAACCTCAATCAATTTTGTTTGAACACCACCCTTCTTCCAGTCAAAATACTGAATTATGATTGGGAATATTTTCACTGCTCCGTGGTTACTCCCGTCTGTAGATACACCACAGTACCGGATTTCTTTGAGTGCTTCATGAGCGACTTCAACAGAGTGGGGCGCTATAACACCATTGACAATGGCTTCGGTCTTAGTGCGAGCACTACTAAACCTTTTAGCGACATCTGAGTCTGGAAATGACTTTTTTAGCAAGGCACTGGTGCAATCCATGGACCTGTAGCTGTTGTGGTGTTTCACAGTATGAAATGCCATCGCACCTTCCGCTGCATTTACAGCATCCACAGTTTTCCCAGGTCTAACAAAGAACTCAGTCAACTTTGCAGAAGAACTCTCGCCTCGCACCGCTTTTTTATGTTTTTCGGCGTCCATGTGAGCTTTGAGATCTCCAGCACCTTTATTAGACACTGAAACATATGTGCCAGCTATGCACACGGTGCACTCCGCCTCCCAATTGTCCCGACCGGGACGGTACGTGGGAAATTTTGGATTTCAACCGTGAAGCTGCACTTACGCTTCGGCATTTTGTGTGCAATGTTGCTCGCTATCTGCTCTGCTCCCTGTGTATGTGCGCATTGCAGAGCCCACAAGGCAGCCTCTCGGGAATTACGTCACGCAACAAGGTACCGTAGTATTGTGTGCAACGCGCCAGTCAATTTAAGTACACGCTTAATGGTCCTATGAAAAACAGTGAAAACCGGACATTTTCATGAATTTATAAAACCCCCCCGGACGCCCCGGACAGTACGTAAAAAGTGGACATGTCCGGGCAAAAGAGGACATTTGGTCACCCTACGCTAATTAGCTTATAACGCTAGTCATCGGGGCAGAGGTTAAAGTAAAAATAATCTCTATTTCTACACCACTAACAAGGCTCAAAACATGTAAACACAAGCATTGAGAACTTTGTAAGTGTACAGACAGTTTATCAAAAAGATAGTTTATAAAGACTGTATCGCTCATGTATATAGGCGGGCGCCATCTTGGGAAAAAAGTCACGACCAGCCGAATGACGAACACTGTGCTTCAGCTATGTTACTGATTGCATGGCGTTCGTCGTTCGAATGGTCGTGACTGTTTTCCCAAGATGGCGCCCGCCTGTATATACGTGAACGGTACAGTCTTTCTAAAATATCTTTTTTAATAAACTGTCTTTTACAAGCTAATTAGCGGTTTGCGATAAAACTGGTCACAAATCCCAAAAAACAAATCCCAGAGAACGGTCAGCTCGGTACACGTGTTAATAACCCCTAGGTTCATTTTGCGCCAGATTTGTCCTTTAAATTAGGTTTTAAAATCGGGCATGTCCGCTGAAGGCTCTGAGCTGAAGAACGAGCCGCCGCCATGAGTCGCTGTGCATCGACAGACTCTTGTTGCGTATGTGCAATCGCTAGCACATATACTAAAAAAGTAGCACACGCAGTCTAGAGCAAACCCCCCCCCCGTCTCAATTGTGCCCTCCCTGGACGAGCCTCTCTCCCCGAACTCGGATTAGCTAAATGTAGCCTAATGGATATTACACGCATACACAGTGTTGCCAACTTGGCGACTTTCTCGCTAGACTTAGTGGCTTTTCAGACCCATTTTTGCGACTTGCTGCTCAGAGTATCAGTCAGCGGCTGCGGCTCGTCTGGCAGCAGCACAGCGTGTCTCTCTCTCTCCATCTCATCTTTCGCAGTGCGCACGCCGGGCAGCAGTGTCGCCAGGGCATTTTTTTCAGGGCTTAACCCTGAACGTTTTGAGTGCACAAAAAAACACCAAAATAAAGCTTATTAATCCACAAAAATTCCCAGAGGAGGACCCCCCCCGGACCACCCTCCATAAGCCTTATGTGCCATGTTTACTCGTATAACTCTGCTAGTCCAAAATTGCATTGCATCTTGGCAGCGCCGCCAGAAAATAGCTGCATTTCCACTGACCTGCTAAATATATCAACTGCACTGACTTTAGATCAGTGAAAATTCAGCCCAAGAAATGGAAAACAGCATATGACTTCATGTGACGTACATATACTGCTACGAAGAGCTTAGATAGGGAGGATGTGCTAATAATTATATATAGTACTTAGCCTGAGCAATACACTTACATGCCGGCACCGCCTATTATTTTTACATTGGGCCAGCTCACGGAAATCAAATGTCCGCCCACGGATTTATGTCTGCTGCTGGGTCTGTGCAGTAGTACTGCCCAACACCAGGAAACAATAAATCGACGAAATTGATATATAGTGAAATCATATTCTCTCAGATACCATGTCAACAAAAAAGAAAAATTCTAAGCTTCATAATAATGTTATATGTCTGCGAGGCTGTTTTAATAAATAGCATTCAACGCTACAGGTTGGTCATGATATTGTGTACTCCCCTCTGGTCTGTGACTCCAGTCATTCTCCATCCCAGCAGCAACAACTAACGACTCTGGCTGCCAGAGACTCATTGATTTCTCCTGCGCTGCCCCAGAGGATGCTGGTCCCTGTCCTTCAAATGTTCCATGATAGGCCGGGGCCAATCTGCAGCCCCGCTGTCACAGCCAATGATCAGGGACTATAGGACGAATTCTCCTGTCGCTTTAATTATGCAGCCATTCACTCAGCGACTCGCTCAGTGTGTCCAGGCAGGGTTCACAGTCAGAGGACTGCACTGAGAAAAAATAAACGTGAGCGTAATACTAGACCACTAGTAGGTCTACACCACACTCTATAATTTACAAAGACCCAACAATTCCAGTAATTCCCCAAGAGCTAGCATTCAGTGCGACAGTGGCGAGGAAAAACTCCCTTTTAGGGAGAAACCTCAGACAGACCCAGACTCTTGGTAGGCGGTGTCTGACGGTGCCAGTTGGGGGTGTGATGAACAGTGGCAATAATAGTCACAATAAAGATAATGGATCAGTGACTAGAAAAAGTAGTTGTAGTAGTTCATGGCGTAGCAGGGCACCGCAGGGTGTCACAGGACGTAGCAGAGCACTGCAGGGCGTAGCAGGACGTAGCAGGGCGTAGTAGGACGCAGCAGGACGTAGCAGAGCACTGCAGGGTGTCACAGGACATAGCAGAGCACTGCAGGGCGTAGCAGGACGTAGCAGGGCGTAGTAGGACGTAGCATGACGTAGCAGGACGTAGCAGAGCGTAGTAGGACGTAGCATGACGTAGCAGGACGTAGCAGGGCGTAGTAGGACGCAGCAGGACGTAGCAGGACGCAGCAGGACGTAGCAGGACGTAGCAGGGCACTGCAGAGCGTAGCAGGACCACGGCGACAGCCTGCAACCATGATTTAGGGGCCACCCGCAAAACAAATGTAATCAGTCATGGTTATGGTTACTTTCATATGATTACCAATGCATCAGACTGATATTGGATGTTTTATTAGTTTATTGACATGAATGAACCAACCAGTCCTCTGAAGCATATGTTACGTTGTTTGTTCCTACCCTTTAATTCGAGCCATAGCAACATTAATAAATTAGCCTAATTTCTAATTTCATTATGTCCCTGTCAACTCATAAATGTAATTTATATAAAGTCTAGATTTTCAGAAGAGATTTACATACTCAGCAGGGTTAAACCATTATGTTATTGTTCTGATACACCCTCACTTCAGAGAATATTTTCCTAGATTATATTACTTTGGACCTTTAATGTATATTGAAAGCACTTACCTCGCTTGCCTATCAGCAAAACTGACTGGTTGTCAACAGGGCATAAGTCAAATGTTAGTTTTCATTTTAGAAGAATGTACATTTCTAACGATTGTTCAAACAATCGATGCCAAATCATTTAACATGGCTCATTATTATGTATTATTCCACCTGGCAAGACAAAAGAACGAGCTGTGATAGCTGTGTTTCTGACTGCTAATGCTCCTGTGGATGTGTGTGAGTGTGTGTGTGTGTGTGTGTGTGGGCAGAAGCCATGCACTGCGGGTTGATGGTAGCACTGAAACTGGATGTTGGCAGCGCTCCAGGTGGATGGAGGCTGAGCGACGCCTCGGTACTGAAATATTGATTCAGAAAGCTGAAGCACCCGCGGGCCATGGGCTGCACTTGGACAACACATGCAGAAAAGTGTAAAACTTCAATCCCTGGATCTGCGCACAGTGTCACACAGCTGTAACATCTGACTGAAGAAAGCATTGGTTGAGTGCCACTTTGAGGGCATTTTTACACCTGTATTGTTTAGTTTGTGTGTAGTCCCGCATTGCCAGACTTCTCTCTACATTGCTGCGGAGGAGGATCTGGCTAGTCCACACAGCATTCTGCAATAGGAGAAAAAAGTGCTCCGGTTTATTGGCATTTTCTTTAAAGAAAGTGCTGGAAGGAGTAACAGTGCCTCTGCAAAACAGCCTTGGGAAGGAACTTGTTTTGGTGGAACTTATACCTACATGTCTACTTGCATGTGTTCCTTTTGAAGCTGAGACCTCGGCAGGTCCAGGTGAAGGCTCAGTCTTCCACGTGGTGTTGGATATAGCTGCTGCAGTTTTTAGTCTCCCATTGCCAGACCTACCTCCACAACGCTGCGGAGGAAGGTCTGGCAACAACCACAATCGTCTTGGGAGGTGCTAAGCGCCGCACAGAGCAAAGGCGCCTCTGCAAAATAGTCTCGGGAAGGAACATGTGTATGTTCAAAAGTTGTTTTAGTCGTGCAACAGAAAACTCGGACAGGAGCTGTCTGGATTTACCCTGCAGAGATCTGAGGAGCAGTTAACCACAGTCCACATAAAGCCACCGGAGTTTAGAATGGCAACACAAAGCGGCTAAAAATGAGGGACATCCTACTGAAAATGAGGGTCATCCGGCGGAACTTCCGGAACTATCACCTAAATGAAATGTTGTCAATATAGACTTAGTTCGGTGGAATCAGACCCAACCAAATAAACAACCGCGGAAGTATAGCAGTTTCTCCTCAGGCAGAGTGACAAGCAGTACATTTTTATTTGTGTTTCAATGAAAATGAGAATGATGATCCAAAGAAATTGATCATTCCCTCCAATATCGTCAATCATATCGCAATCGCAACATCAGTCAACATTTTCCTCCTATCGTGCAGCCCTAGCGTGATATGTGTAAAGCTGAACAGACTCACAGTAGTAACATTAGGCTAAAAACAGATTTTATTCTGATCCAAAGACTCTTTCTGTGAGAAAGGACAGAGAAGGGACACTAACACTATATCCTGGCATGTAATTGTAAGACATTCGTTGCTTTTGAGAAACGATTGCAAATAAAGCAAATTGTTGCTAAAAAAAGAACTACGCGCTGTTTTCTATTAGCCTAGATAACGTTACTGTTGACGTTCAAGTAGGAAGGCTGTGAGCTGGGCTCAAGCCCCCTGGAACGAGCGGCATGTCTAAAAGCCACCATGGGCTTAGCGGATAGGGGTGGTACTACACCCCATGGCCCAGAAAGACTTTTCACATAGACTTTGCATGGCGAAAGAAAAGAAATATTTCAGCGGATAATTTGTTTTGGGGTATATCAACTTACCAGCCTGAACAATGAAAGGGTCCTTGTTTAAAACGTCACGTTTTTAACATTTTTAACATTCACTAGAAGCAAATCCAGAATTATTAAATTTGGCATGATGAACGTGCATAATGGTTATCGGCTATCGGCTAGCTAGCTAGTTGCTAATATCAGGGGTAGCTACCATGGCTGTATTAAGATCTATACATAGCTAGCTAGCTATATGCCTACATACTACAGACATAGTGATTACATCGCCTCGGTTCTCTCTTATGATACATCTGAGGGCTGTATGCTGTAAAGCTTATAACGTAGAGGAGGCGATGAAGCCATGGATGAGCTTTGTTCACAAAACTGCAGGCTAACTGCTAGCGCTAGTTAGTACGACATAATTATTAAATCTCCTTGGTTGTCCAGCTAAATACATCTATTGTTTATTTAGCTAAGCATGTAAACGATCGGGAACAACGAAAACACAATGTTTAACGCTAGTGAATATTTTAGACAATGAAAATGGCGAGTTCATGAGTTCGCCACTTGTAAGAGCCACGAGAGATAAGCTCATGAACGAGCATGTTGCTACCGGTTGCTAAAACAACGCAAACAAGTTGTTGCCAGTGCGCGTGGGCCAACAATGCGGAAGATCCAAGCTCCATGTTTGCTTTATGCGCTTTTGAACACTCTCATTGGAACGTACGGGGCTTCCCGCCGAACACTGTATCCATTCCTCTTAATACATCCATGGCTGGGCTCTCTGTCTATCTGTTCTAAAGCCAGTGTGCCTTTGATTCATTTTTTAATATGCCCCTGCAGCTCGAGCACTATGCTGCCTGTTTGTCTCTCGTTTTTTTCTTCTTCTTTTGTTCCCCTCTCTCTTTTCTGCCTCTCCTCATTGAATTTTTTTAATTTTTTTTATTTCTTTTATCAAAGTCAACACATTTACCACTCTTTTCCTACTCCTCTTCCTTGTTTCTGCTAACTAAACCGATGTGTACACTTGGGGTAGCCAGGGAAGTGCTTTGTGCCCCGTGTGAGAGGCGGTCATTTCAAACTGAATAGTGAGGTCCTCTCGGTCTCGCTCTCGGAGCTTGTACACCCCGCAAGAGACGCGGTATGTAAATGACAAGAGCTCAGTGAAGTATTGGCAGGAGTAGCCGCACTCACAACGGCTTCATTTGCAGGCAAGACAAAGGCGGCGGCGGCGGCGGCGGCGGCGGCGGCCTGCGTTCGTATTCCTCCATCTCCTCTGAGACAGCAGAGACGGAGTAGGAGGAGGGAGGCGGCCAGCCCGTCGTGTCCCACTCGTCCTACTTCTTTTGTTGCCCGTCCTCTCATCCTTCTGTTTTTTTTTTTTTTTATCCCTCCCGGTGTCTTACGCCTACGCTGTAGCGTGCCGTCTCTTTCCTGCACAAGCTCTGTGCCGTCTTCTCTGCGTGTAAACAAACGCGCACATCCAAAGTACATTACAGGAGCTGTGCTGTATGTTCACGCTGTGCAGCGGGCCGCTAACGGGCACATCACGCCAGCTCTGCCTCATCACTGTGACACTGATGACCCAGCGCCTCCCTTAACTACTGTCAGTTACGACCCCCACCCTGCACCCACTGCAGGCGATGTGGCAGCCCCCCCCTTCCCCTGCCTTGCTGGGTGCCGTGTAGTCACATTGCCTTGGAAGAGCCCCCTGCCGCAGCCAGCTCTTTCCCGGGGGAGACTGCGAGATGCTCTAACCTTTGTTTAGGAATAACGTGTTGAAAGTGAGCTGAAGCTCTTTTTTTTTCTTTCCTTTCTTACTTCTCTCTATTTTTTTTTTTCTTCTCTTTCTTCCCTTTCCCGGATGCCGTTTACAGGGTTTACCTGGATACACTGCGTCCGCCGTGTCTCAAGAGAAATCCTCCATACGCCAACCCCGGCTTGAAAAGAAGGAAGTTGACTAAGTTGAGGCGGCGAGAAACTGTGGCCATATTCTTCCCATCCCTACAGTTAGGATTTTTTTTTGTTGTTGTTGCCACTCTATCTCAGAGCAGCAGAAAGGGCTTCGTGAGTCACCCACAGGTGCCCACAGTCTTTCTGAAATCATGCCCACACAGGCCTCGATGAAAGCTGCCCACTGCCAGAGGCATCCTGTTCACTTTGTCATGTTTCTGTGAGGGCACACCCCTACCACCATCCACAAAAGCTTCAGCTGTGGAACTCTTCAAACACTCGCGTTCGCATCCTTTACTGCTTTTGAGCTGTTGTGGTAATGATTCACGAGCCAGAGACCCAAGGCGCCTTCGCAGCAGGCACGTCCTGAGGAGTTCATACAAACTCCTCGACCGTTTCTGTTTTTAGTGTTGCTTCATTTGGGCCCAATGAGAAAAACAGTAACAACCGGTGAACCTTAGGGCGCTATTTTAACGATCTAAGCGCACGGCGTGAAGCACATTGGCGCAAGTGCGTTTAGGGCGTGTCCAAATCCACTTTTGCTAGTTTGACGCCGGAAAAAAAGGGTCCGTGCGCCAGGCGCATGGTTCAAAAGGGTTGTACTTAATGTCTTCATTAATTCATAGGTATGTTTTGGGGCATAACATGCAATAAACCAATCAGAGCGTCATCTGTCATTGCCTTTAAAAGCCAGGCGCGTTTTTACCTTGGCGCATTGCTATTATGATGGCGGATTTGCACCGTTATATTTTTTTTTTGTGCTGCTGCGCTTCACTGTGTGTGTGTGTAACAAGCATAGTGTGTGAGCGCTGTGCATGAGCCTAGGCGCATTCTACTAATGCGCTATTGACTTTAGAACAGGTTTTTGTTGGTTAATGGCGCGATCACTTCCCACTTTCTCAAGATAGCGATACGCCAAGAATTCACCTGACCACACCTCCCTGTAAGACCAGCACGCCCATGGGTGCACAGATGGGCGCAGGTGCATTTGCTATTTAAAGGAATACGCCACCGTTTGTTCAGCACTCACTGGATCGGTTCGCAACCGAGTGTGAAGCGGTTGGGATGAGGATCAGCACCTCTAAATCGGAGGCCATGGTTCTCAGCAGGAAACCGATGGAATGCCTTCTCCAGGTAGGGAATGAGTCCTTACCCCAAGTGAAGGAGTTCAAGTACCTTGGGGTTTTGTTCGCGAGTGAGGGGACAATGGAGCGGGAGATTGGTCGGAGAATCGGCGCAGCGGGTGCGGTATTGCATTCAATCTATCGCACCGTTGTGACGAAAAGAGAGCTGAGCCAGAAGGCAAAGCTCTCGATCTACCGGTCAGTTTTTGTTCCTACCCTCACCTATGGTCATGAAGGCTGGGTCATGACCGAAAGAACGAGATCCAGGGTACAAGCGGCGAAATGGGTTTCCTCAGGAGGGTGGCTGGCGTCTCCCTTAGAGATAGGGTGAGAAGCTCAGTCATCCGTGAGGAGCTCGGAGAGAGCCGCTGCTCGCTGCGTCCGAAAGGAGCCAGTTGAGGTGGTTCGGGCATCTGGTAAGGATGCCCCCTGGGCGCCTCCCTAGGGAGGTGTTCCAGGCACGTCCAGCTGGGAGGAGGCCTCGGGGAAGACCCAGGACTAGGTGGAGGGATTATATCTCCAACCTGGCCTGGGAACGCCGGGATCCCCAGTCGGAGCTGGTTAATGTTGCTCGGGAAAGGGAAGTTTGGGGTCCCCTGCTGGAGCTGCTCCCCCCGCGACCCGACACCGGATAAGCGGACGAAGATGGATGGATGGATGGACGCCACCGTTTGTTGAAATAGGGCTTATCACGGTCTACCCTGGACACATTTTTTGTCTCAGTGCAAGTAATTAGGTTTTTTTTTTTTGTCTTTTGTTGGAACACTTTTGCTCACAACATGCTAGCCGGCAACATAGGATTCCATTCACTACGCTAAGCTAACTAGCGGCGGCGCTGCTGGTGTTGCACTGGACTAAAACAATGCATGCACAAAAAATGCATTGGCCCACCTATCTACAGCTAGGGGAGACCGTGATAAGCCCTATTTCAACAAACGGTGGCGTATCCCTTTAAACGACGCGGGTGCTAGATGGGAAATTGACAACTACGTCGGTCTTAAACTGCCAAAGACACTTGCGTCGGGCTTTGCGCTGCAAGATAGGGCCTTAGTGTAGTGTTAACTAGCGTCCCGTGCAGCGATGCTTTGGAGCATCAGAGAGCAGCGCAGGCATTTAAGTGGCACCGGAATCCGCGTTGCTATTTGGTCCGGTAGATACCGGTCGTTTATGGCACCGGTGCCGTATTAGCACCAGGTTTTGGTACCCAACCCTATGTTTTTTTGATTGTGTTTTTTCTATAGAGCACGTGTCAAACTCAAGGCCCACAGGCCAAATCCGGCCCCTTGCAAATTTTTATCCGGCCTGCAAATCAATTTAGGTTCACAATAAATGTTGGCCCGCCTTGTTCTGCGCCAAACCAAAAAGACGGGAAAAAGTTTGCAAACTGCAATCACGAGTCACTCAAAGCCGAATTTGGCAGATTTGCCGACTTTGAGACTCAGAAATTCCAGCACAACCAACGAGTTTGCATATTCAGGCCTACTTTTGAAAATGTAATCAGAATGCATGTTTTTGCTCAATTCTATGATGACTAAGGATCTGTTTTTGCTGACGTTACTCGGACTTTATGTGGACCAAATTGTATGTGACAAAGACTATATAAGACATGCAATAATTTAGTCAAATATATTATAAATCATGTCAATAAAGTGTACATGTCTGGCCCCCGATGTGATTCTCATTTTCCAGTGTGGCCCTTTGTGAAATTGAGTTTGACACCCCAGCTATAGAGGATCTTTGGTGTAGCCTAAATATAGGTTTATATACTGTCTGTTTATAGAAGGATGTTTATTGTGTAAATATGTTTAATTTATTACTATTATTATTATAACTAATTTTATTTTTTCTATTTCTTATACTTAATGTATATTTTTTCACCTTTGTCTACTTAATGTGTATTTGTGTTGTTCTGATGTGTGTAATTTTTTTCTTTAGAGCTGCTGTAGCACAGGAATTTCCCCAGTGCAGGATTAATAAAGTCTATCCTATCCTATGATTGGTCATAATTCAAAAACACTGTTGTTAACAGTTTGATGTTTGCTACCAGACGGACAGGGCAGTGTTGTCGCTGAGCTGCAGCTAAGTGAAGCACACCACAGTGTCTGAATTTGTCCAAAAAAAATGTGCCAGTATCCTAATTCAGCAGTTGCATGACATGGCTATCGCATGTGTCTTGGATATATTTATATTCATGCGTAAATCTTGTAGGGGTGACTCTGAATAGTCGACTATTCGATGATTCGATCTAAGGAGCCTGATACGACTGTCAGATTGGCAGTGTCGCAAGTATCACTCCATGTGGACTATATGGGTGTGCTGAATGTCTGATTTAAATAGAATTGCTTTTTTCTTGTTTTTAAACTGCATTTTCTATGTTCTGTACAGCACTTTGACTTGAAAGCGCTTTATAAATAAATGTATTATTATTATTATATTACCCTGGAAATCCAGGTTTCCCAGGCTATGTTTCCTTCCCAATTAGCAACGAGTACTAGCCAATCAGAGGACAGAGTAGGGCGGGTCTTCACGGAATGCGGATGGGGGGGGAAATCAATCAAACTACCGTAAACAACAGGCTGTGCTTCTGCCAATGGCTGTGAAAGAGGTCACGTGGCATGCGGATTGGAACTTTTACAAAAAAAAGCACTTACTGCTATGCCATTGGTTGAGCTGCCTAAGGTTGCTGACCCCTGTCATAAGCAGGAAGCAGGACAAGAGGGAGAGAGAGGGGAATGAGTGACTAACGTATGGAAGCCTTCCTAACTGAATTTACACTATGCGTCATTTGATTCATTCATCTGAGAACGATCCATCAAGGCTATATTCAAGGAACAATTTTGACAACATGTTTACACAGGCACTGTTTCTCTTGCTGGTTTGCTTTATTTGGGGGAGGGGGGGGACACTGAATCACCAAATTAGCGAAGCACTTTTATTTGACCTTGTGAGCACACTGCCAATGCCACCCATGAGTAAATGTGTGAGTCACTGCTTCAAGTCGCCGGCCAAGAGTTGTTGTTGTCTGTGTTAAACTGACAGCTCAGTTCAGGAGTTTTCCTGCAGTGCTGCATAAATGGAAGACGTATAATATATATATATATTTCTTGAAGCTGCACTATCATATGGCTCTTTGTAGTTTTGCTTATTTAAAGCTAATGTACTTGCACTTACTACTTGTTGCCTGGAGTTTGCACCTTCAGGGTTAAAAGCACTTAATTGGAAGTCACTTTGGATAAAAGCGTCAGCTAAATGACATGTAATGTAATGTAATGTAAAGAAGACGTACTACAGGTTTACACTGGATGTAAGCCTGGCAAAATGATAATGGCCTTGATATGATCCAGCCGTTGATTCGCAGATTTGCGATTTGAGAGATTTAATTGCGAATTGGATCAGTCCTACACCTGTGTGAATCCCTTCACTATCCAAACATGCACATGTATAAGGACCTGCCATGTGTTTTATTATTAGAAGTCCACTGAGCTCATTGACCCGACTGTTTTTATCAGGATTTATTCTTCTTCTACAAACCTCCCACACATCTCAGGCTACAGCAGTTGACCTCCTGAACTCCAACGCAAATGATCAATATTTACTGAGATTACTTTGCTGTAGATGAATCCAGTGCAGCTGTGTCTCAATTTTATATACTACATACCAACTCTAAAGCCGGAGATATACTCGCTTTTGACTACTCAAACGCATGGCGGCTGCCTCGTGTATCCTGCTTTGTTTGGTCCGTCGGTTGTGCAGCAACCACCCTGACGACAGTGGTGATGAAGATAACATTACACACCTTTGGCCAAAAAGTTCATAATCAAAGTTTTTTTTACTTTTACTTCATACTTAAATACATTTGATATCAGAAAATTACTTTTGATACTTAACTACAGTAAATATCAGATACTTTTTCCTCAAGTAACATTCTAAAAGGTGACTTTAACTTCTACCAGTCCTTTTCTGGTAAGATACTTGTACTTTTACTCAAGTATTGCTTTCAGGTACTTTATACAAGAAGTCCGATACTTGTATTTTTTTTGTATTTAATACAAAGTAACTTAAAGATGGCTTCAGCTTAATATATTTAACTTAGTAAAGCTATAAGGTTTGCAAAACTCACATATTAAATCAACTTCTACTTAGAATGATGTAGAAATTACTGACATAAAGGATTTGTAGCTTGTAATAAACGCTCCTGTAGATTCAATGCTTAGTGTAGATTTACATTAGTGATATACCTTTCTTCCTCAGTTCTTTCTGTTACATCTACAACATGGTTGCTGAGACTGCTGGCTTTGGAAAACCCAGTAAAGGACGCACAGTAACACACAACAACAGCCAAGGATCCCATATTAATCAGCATGTCAGCTGTTCTCAGTGTACAATTACACTGTATAGACAAGCAAGACTGTATTAAAATTAAAGAGCATTTACATAACCCATCCATCCATCCATCCATCTGTCCATCCATCATCCATCCATCCATCCATTCATTCATCCATCCATCCATCCATCCATTTATCCATTCATCCATGCATCAAACCATCATCCATCCATCATCTATTCATCCAACCATCCATCATCCATCCATCCAACCATCTATCCATCCATCCATTCATCCATCCAACCATTTGTCCATCCATTCATCCATCCATCCATTCATCCATGCATCAAACCATCATCCATTCATCCAACCATCTATCCATCCATCATCCATCCATCCATCCATTCATCCATCCATGCTTCCATCCATCCATCCATTCATCCATTTATCCATCCATCCATCCATTCTTCCCTGCTGCAGATGTCAGGCCGGAACAACTTTGGCATTGGATCCAGAGTGATGTATCCTTGGCTGGGAAAGCCCAGCTTATTGGCCATCTCTAAGTGACATCCTGAAGGGCTGACTGCGGTGGCTACTGATGGGATGTGCCAAGCTGCTGGATTGACAGGCAGAGTGCCTGAGATGCTGATCATTTTTGTCAAGCTGAGACAGTGAAATGCTGCAGCGACCCATAAATATTGAACCTGCCTAGGGGCCAATGACCTACACTGGCTAACTGTGACCTTTCTGGCAAAGGCAAGTGGATGTGTGTGAGTTTGTGTGTGGGAATGTTAGATGAGTCCATTAAGCTGCAGGGAAGTGTCTATTTAGAGGAGAAAGGGGGGAAAGATCAAGTCTGCTGTATTTGGTGAGTTGTTTTCTAGGTGGAATAATGTAATTACAAACAGTATCAACACAGCCTTCACATTTGGCTTATATGATACGAATCAAATTGTAAAAAGTGCAAAACTAGTGACAGCATACAATTATCAGCAATCAGTGTCTATCATGTCAGCAACACATTCAGATTCAATCAATGTGTATCATTTATTTATGGATTAAACACTTATCTATTAGAATATTGAATGTAAAAGTTTGCACTCCAATAGCACGTAATCCTAAAGTTTTTATTTTTATTTTTTTTGTGATTTTACCATGCACTACAGTTAAAATGCAAATGTTTTATTTTAATAACTCAAAGATCCTAGGTGCTGACCCTGCTGATAAAACCCATTCATAGGATGATAGCCTATAAATTGTATTGGGGTATTGTATTGTATATTGGGGTTGTGATGGCGCAGTAGATATGACACATGCCTTTGGTGTGGGAGACCTGGGTTTGATTCCCACTGCAATACATCAACCAATGTGTCCCTGTGCAAGACACTTAACCCCTAGTTGCTCCAGAGGCGTGCGACCTCTGACATATATAGCAATTGTAAGTCACTCTGGATAAAAGCATCAGCTAAATGACATTGTACTTGGAGACCCTTCCCAGGGAGTCATAGGCTCATAGATAGATTGTGTGAATACACATTCCTAGGCTGGTTTAAACAATGACCAATTAAAAACATCCACCTCGTGACTGCAGGCCAATTACAAAAGCTGGTCAGTCTGACATCATGCTGCCTGAGCTCATTACTATTCATGAGTTCGCCCAGTTGCGCTGGGTAAAGGATGCTGATAGCCAGGCTCTCATTGGCTAGTTTTTAGCCAATCGGAGTCAAGCAGCTTAGCTTGTCGAATATTAATGAGAACTGGCACAAATCGAGCTGAGTCTTCCTGCAGGCTTTCTATAACACGCTAGAATGGCTTGAAACAAGGTAACCAAGGCATTGTTTCCACAAAAAATGTTACAGAGTCTATGGTAGAACTTCAGACATTACCACAAAGTAATGAAATACGTGTGAGCTCCATGAATTTTCTGGGAAATCTAAAGCAAAATTCTGTTTTTGCCTAATGCTAAAAAGTAATGGCTGACAAAGTATTTCATCATACTCTTGGAAAAACGTAATGTAAAATGCTATAAAGCAGTCCTAACCAATCATTTCTAACATGATCCACAATGGTCTAATCCAAAAAGAGTAATAAACATAAACAGTAAGGCAAAATCAAAGATGGTGGACAAATGAATATCATATATTAAGAATTTATGAATGAAACAATGAAAATAGAAAATCGTTAGGACATGAACAATAACAGTAGAGCAATATGGAGACAATAACATGAACACAGGTAACACACAAAGCACCCTAAAAAATCAAGCTTGTAAATACATTATGGTTGTATTTGGATTACATTATACTGTTCATTTTATTTTGTCCATCCGTTCACACATAATAAACATGTATCTATATAGCTTCTTCAAACATGCTGGTCCGAAAGACATGCCAGCATAGCATTCATAAAAAAAAAAAAAAAATCCTCCAAATGTACTAAATGAATTAGACATGACATAGTAATTGACTGTACATTATAAAACAGCAGGAGACATGGAGGCAGAGTAAGACTGAGAGAGCTGCAAAGAGACTCCAGAGACTAATGAGCTAACTGTGGGGCTTCTTCCTCATGTGACTGCTGTAATTGGGTCAGTCAATAGCCTAGTGTGCTGCTGCTGCTGCTGCTGCTGCTGCTGCTGCTGGTTCAGAGGAGCCCAGAGCCATCTGACGTCTCAGCCCACACTGCGCTGATGATGTGGGCCACAGCAGCAGCCGGAGAGCCGCCTCCAACCAGCCCCAGTGTCTGCTCAATCACTGTACCCGAGTTATGTGCAGACAATCCCCATCACCAGCCATGTTAGTCACTTAGTAGTCTCGCATCGCCAGATCTTCCTCCGCACCGCTGCAGAATAAGGTCTGGCTAGTCCCAACACATTCTTACTCCCATGGCGTCAAATATGCACGTTTGGTCACGCGCCTTTGGCGTTATTGACGCTAAAAGTCTCCTTTAACCAGTGGGTGGGGTTACAAAATGTACGTCCAGTCCACACAGCACGTGTACTGGAATTTCTCATTTTTTTGGGACATCCGGCCGAAAATGAGGAACATCCGGCTGATCTTTTTGCAACACTGGAGCAATCCCGGAAATGGAACGTTGACGATTTAGACTAGTCATGTAGACACAAAAACATTAGAAAATAAGGTCCAGGTTGAAAAATCTCTCCTAAAAGTCAAAGTATAAAAAGACAACATTTAAATTACCTTTACGTATGTATCAAAAACAATCCCAACTGACAGTCCACTTATTTTCCAGAGCTTTCAACCGTCTTTGCCAGTAGATTGGAAATTATGCTAGCTAGCTAACAGCTGCAGCTAACATTTGTACAGCAGGATTCTGCTACCTGACCTAAACACAGTGTATGGTTTACAGGCCATTATGTTGCATAAACGCGGGTACTTTTGACTGTGACTGGAGTAGAAAGGACAATAGTAGCTTCTCAGTGGAGCACATGTTTATGTGGGTTTAGTCTGTGCTGTTTTCTTTCCGTTTCTAGCATCCTCTTTTTATTTATTTTTTTTATAATTCATGGTTTACAAATGCAGTCTGTGCCAGCTCCTTTTGTCTTTATTTTGGTATGGAACCGAATTTAAAGCAGCGTTTGAAGGTTTTTTTTAAGTCTTTAATTTGTGTTTCAGAGAGCCGCGTGCCGTTAACCAAACCAGAAACCAACTTCACTCGCTGCTTCTCCCCGCACTGGTTAGCCAACTGAGAAGCTAACTGCTAACCTATAGTGTGAACGCACGACCGTGTAACGTTGCTGTGTGTGTGTGTGTGTGTGTGTGTGTGTGTGTGTGTGTGTATGTGTGCGCACACACACTAATGAATGTTTTCATCAAAAGCTGTCAGGCTGAGTGGGCGTTAACTTGAGACCTAGCGCACATTCCTTTCTAGTTAAGTGTTTGCAGCTCATCTTTTTTGTTTTTAAGGTTTTCACAGTAATTATGGAGGTTTCTCCAGCGGCCGCCCTTAAACCATATCTGTGTACATAAACCGGATGAGAGGGTGGAACAAGAAGAATGTTTAGTATCGTTTTGGTATGCTGAAAAGGCGCCTCTGCACTATACACAGAAACAACTCGTCTTTGCTGTTAGCTGAAAGGGGTCTTATGCATTTCATTTCTTTCATTTCTGTCATATTCTGACGTTACATGTTTTATGAGTTTTTCCTTTTGTTTCGTCTCAGTGTGTGCAGCTGCTTTTATTTGCTCTTTTTGTTCTCTGAATGCTGTAATTAGGGATTCAAGGCTGGGAGGCTGAAACCGACTTCTTTTGAGATGTGTTTCCTTTGTCCTTTCAGCTCATGAATGCACATATTTCATATATTCAAAATCTCCCCTAATCATTAACCATGTACCAGCTGACCAGTTAAAGGAGAACTCCGGGCAATTTTTACTTGCTGTAATTAATCGCGATTAATTGCTTTTTTAAATTGAGACTGAAGCTTGTAATAATGGATATTTAAATGCTAAATCCCTTAACTTTGCAAATATGAAGAAAAAAACAAACCAGGAAAGGTTCTGCTAAGTTCAGAATGTTTAATATCTTTCAGAACAACAGCAGCAACAATTTGGCTTATTTAGTCCTGCTGAAGGCTGCTGAAACGGCTAGAAACTGTCCGACTTGAGAGCAGATTTTTGTCACCGTCCCCGGCTGCTGTCGCCTGCTCTCGTCTACTTTACAGGCGAGGCGCAGTTCATCTCCAACGAGCCGAGAGTTCAGTTCATCTCCAACGAGCCGAGAGTTCAGTTCATCTCCAACGAGCCGAGAGTTCAGTTGGCGGCAGGGCAGTCGGGAATCACCCGGAAATGGCGAGCGCAATGAAGTGACTAGTCTCTCAAAATCTGACGAAAATCTTCTAAACTGACCTTTGTTGAGCTGAAATGAAGACAGATTCAGCAACTGCACGGCCTATTTCTCGCTTAAAATGTTTTCAGAAACACGTTTCAGTGAACTATTTTAGTACAATATGAGATCATATTCTGAACGGCCGCCATGACAGTCTGGCTCTCAATATCCGGAGAAAACAAACCCATGTGACGCGTTCGTCCAATCAGCTGCCGGTTTTCATTACTTGGGCAACAATACAGAGTAGCACCGCCTGCTGTTATGTAGACGTATTACGTTTCTCAGCCACCACATGAAGTAAACAAACACAGCTGCGTTAATTTCGTAAATTTTTTTTAACGAGTTAAATATTAAAAATTTAACGCAAAAATTAAGTTTGACAGCCCTAATATATATATATATATATATATATATATATATATATATATATATATATATATATATATGTATATACATTTTGTGTGCGGTCCATCTGGCGTTGGTGAATAGGAGTCTCTGCAGTGGCAAAGTGTGTGGGGGAGCAGCATGCGAATGTACTGTAACAGTAGTTATCTGTCTGTGCATCTGGGGGGCGTAGCTGATTCTGAAGGGGGTGGGTGGGGTGTTGTATTTGTTTGGCAATTGAGTTCAAATCATAGACCGTATAATATTAATGGATAATGCATTCTAACTGAATTCCAGCAGGGGGTGACACGTGCGGTTGCAAAAAGAGTTTGGTTTCTGTAGAAGTCTATGAGAAAGTGACCCACTTCTCTCTTGATTTATGACCTCAGTAAACATTTTCATGAGTTTATGGTCTCAGTTTTAAGTCTTCTGCAACACAGAAAGATGTTCATTTTTTTTAATTATGGGATCGTTGATTTTAAAATCGGTGATAAAGCAGGGGGCGTTTTAGGGTGTGGCTATGATGTGATTGCCAGTGAAAGTGTGTAACGTTAACGTAGAGTGTAAGCAGCTCCTCCCTCACTAAAATCGTCACATCCGCAACCGGGATGGCTGCGCCCGTAACGGCAAACTCGACGACTCGTGGCAGATCTCCACAAACCAACGGGTGACGTCACACATGCTCTGTCAATTAATATTATACAGTCTATGGTTCAAATATCAACAATCCTTGCGCTTACTGCACCTTTAAGTAACATTTTCAATGCAGGACTTTGACTTGCAACAGAGAGTGTGGTATTAGTACTTTTACTTAAGGATCTGAATACTTCTTCTACCGCTGCTCCCGGGGTTGGGAACAAACGATGTGCGTCTCGCTGATTTTGAAGAAGATCTCCTCCTTAGACAACAAATATTTCTGCCCTCTTGCCCTGAATTCTTTGGTGAGATGAACTAGAAAAAACACTCAGTCTGCAATATCTGCAGGATAATTAGGGTTTATATTGCTGTACCAAACCAGGCAGCAAAAAAAAAATAGGAAAACTGGGTCATTCAATCTGGACAAACAACTTTATTTCTGGTAATGCATCTATACACTGTACATTCAGTCACTGTAGTATATAAGCATAGCTATTTTCAAACATAATCTCATAAAGTCCTTTACTTTACAATATAGTCCGTGTCGTGAGAGAAGAGGAAAGGGTGTTGGGAGGGAGGGATGGAGGGAAAAAGGCGTGAAAAGATGATGGGGAAACAAGGAAGATAAATGAATAAGCCAAGCTTTTTTTGTTGTTGTTTGTTTGTTCATACTGTATATGTGGCGTTAATAAATGGGAAAGCTTACATAAAAATATTTCTAGAACTGTAAGGTTTATATAGTATTAGCAGCAGCACAGGGCTAAAAAAGATACATGAGGATGATGGGGGGGTGCGGGGAGAGGGGGGGTGGACGACACAATCTGCAAGGTGGCGTAGTCGTGTGTGTGTGTGTGTGTGTGTGTGTGTGTGTGTGTGTGTGTGTGTGTGTGTGTGTGTGACCCGTACGGTAGGTCTGCTATCTGATACTGAACATACTGTTAAAAATATATATATGAACTGGTGAAAAAAGTCATTCGATATAAAGACTCTACAGTAAAAAAAATAAAATAAAAATAAAAAGAAATGGATTAAAATGTTTATGTAGGGAATAGTCTCTTACGCACTGCTGTTTTTGAAACATCTCAGTTAAAACACAAATTCAAAATTCCAAAAAAAAACAAAAAAAAACAATACAGCTATTGTAAGAAAAGATTTCTTTTTGAAAAAGGAAACACCATGTACATATATTATACAATATCGTAAAATGAAAAAAAAAAATTATTTACATTTGTAAATTCTTAATCAAATCTTCACACTGGCTAGTATTTGTATATTAATATGGACTGTTATTGCTGCTTTACTGTCCATTGTTTAGCAAAAATGATTCTCCTTTAGAAAACAAGACGCTGTCGAACTGCTTTTTTCCTCTCTTTTTTTTTGGCGCGGGAGAGCGAGGAGCCAATGTCGTTACCGTCCTCCCTTTTCTTTTGTAGAAAACCGTGAGTAAAGTAAACTACGCGCAGGCTATCAACTCGTTTGAGTGTAAAAACGAACTACAAAATGTACCAATTTTTAGGTCCGCCAAAGTTGCAGACGCGGTGTCGTTCTCTGAGCAACATCGATAATGTTCGATAAAGAAAAAAGGGCTTTTTTTTTTTTTTTTTTTAAACATAATGCCATCTTTATTATCCTCAACAAACTGGGCATAAAACCGTCTTTATGTACAACCCAAAGTAACAATTCACCGAAGCCAGTGGCTTTTCAAGATCTTCTATAAAACAATTGTTTGAACATGCATATCATTGATTTCAAATGAAGGAGAGAAGAAAAAAAAAAAAAGCACTCATTCAGCAAAAAAAAGCCTTCAGCGTTTAGCATTTGTTCAATTGTTCTCTACACTTAAAAAAAATTAAACAAGTTTGTAAACTGGTTGTTTTTTTGTTTTTTAAGAATACTGATAAAAAGAGCTGCTGAGCGAGGGATGGGGCTTTTAATTTGAAACCTGCAAACAGGAAGTTGATGAGAGGCCCGGTCCAGACGAGATATTTTTTTCCCCCACTATGACCATGCCGAGACCCGCCCTTCAATAGCTACTATTGGCCAGGCGTCCATGCTTAACGCAAGGTAAGGTAACTCCATTTGTTCAGGTCCTATCCCCTGACCAATCGGCTATCCTAACCTTAGCCACTCGAGGTCAAATGCCTAATCTCAACCAATCGGGCTGCTTCGTAGGGCGGGGCTTGGCGTGGCCATTGTGGGATTCGTAATTTCGCGGCCCCCCGACAGCTTCATCATCACTGTTCCTACTCTGGAAACCTTTAGCCCACGTCCAGGCACTTGAGGTTGTCCAGCATTGCATTGACTTATTTTTTTTCTTCGTTTTTTTTTTTTTGCAAATTTTTCTTCTTCTTAAGAACAATACACTGTGTTGTTTTATTTATTTTTCATTACCAATTCCTCTTCTAAATAAGACAAATTGCTTTATATTGCATAACACAATAAAAACTCTTACATGTAAGGTATCAATGCCCAATAACTGACTATATGTATGGCAAACTCAAATTTCATGCATAAAGAAAGTATGAGTTTTCAATTGGAGAAAAAAAAAAAAAAAAAATAAACGTGAACTTAACAGACAAGCAATAAAAAATATCTCCACGTTTTAACATCAACAACCAAAAAAATAAAATAAAATAGCATTAACACAATGTACATTCTGATTGCATTGTACCCACTGAGTGAAGGCAGAATTTTTTTGGAATAAAATCACATTTTATTCTTTGAACATGTATGTGGCTTTTTGTTCACCTTACTGACGCATGCTGTTAACGACGGTTTTTTTTTTTTTTTTTTTTTTTTGTCAAATTTGTTCATGAGTTTTAACCGGCTGCTCAAGCGACATTTGTGTCAATTATATTACAAAAAAAAAAAAAAAAAAAAAAAAGAGTGCTTTGCCAACAAACAAAAAGACGTTCCAACAATCCCAGAGCAACGGGGAGAGCCTTTTTTTTTTTTTTTTTTTTTTTGTTTATTTACAAGACTTTGCCTTAAGGAAAAACAGAACAACAGTATTTATTCGAGATGCATATAATAATCAAACTAAATGCTTACTGGATTTATATGGTAGCAGTCAATGTGTATACGATGAAGTTCTCAAAGTAAGATTTGAAGACAATAGTGGGAGTACAATGCATTATAACAGGATTTTTTGTTACGACAAAGTGCGATTCATCATTGTAAAGTCAAAAAAAAACATAACAAAAAAAACCAACAACAACATATATTTATATTTACATACCTTAATTTAATTAAAAATGAACATTTTGTGGGTTTTTTGCCAAGGGAGCCCCGTCCAGCCCACTATGATGTCATACCCGATGGTTCTGATGGAGTAAAAAAAAACATGGCGTCTTTCATCGCTCCAAGGCCACGCTCACATCCGGAGGATTTTTTTTTTATTTTATTTTTTTTAAATCTTTACAAGATACAGACTTTGGGGTTTTAAGCCAAATGCTTAAAAATAACATTTAGCAACCAAGAGTGTGACTCTGACTGACGCTGACACTGTCGGATATTGTTATCGGTCGTCCCAAAAAACAAGCGCTCGCTTAAAAAGGTGCTTTTTTTTTTTTTTTTTTTTTTTTAAACACTGCATGTTTTTTTTTACATCCAATTCCCAATCCAGGGCTCGATCCAGAGAGAGAACACATCAACCCAAACGCAAGACCGCCTCCGCCCGCCCGCCGCACGGAGAAATTAGAAAGAAATGATTTCATAAAAAACAACAATGGGAGGAAAAGACGGCTCGCTTAAACTTTGAACTGGATGCCCCCCCCTCCCCCCCACTCCACAGTGGACTGCGATGGCTTCCTGTAAAACCGACAAAAAACACGATGGCACTGTGGACAGTTCATTTGCTTGTTGTTTGTTCATCTTCTGATTTATTTGTATCTTTTTTTTTTTTCATATATATATATTTTTTAAACAGAACAGAGGGAACAAAAGAAACCGTCTCTTTTACACTTCACTATGTAGTCTCTCAAATAGCTGAAGAGTGTCTTCGAAGTCCTCCATTGTCGTCGCGGCGATGGACGGTGGGTGGCGGAGACAGACGACGACGACGTCACACACAGCTGTAACCCCCCCCCCCACCGACGGCTCTATAACTCGAATATAATATGATCATCGTTCAGCATTCGTTATCACAGACGTCCGGCATTTGTTTTCTCGTTGGGAGAAAACCAACCCAGACTCGGCCACAGTCTGTCCTATAACGTCTTGTCTTTTTTTCTTTCATTCTCGGGATCCCGTTTTTCTTTCTTTTAGTTCTGTGAGCTTGGAAGGTGCGAGTCAGTGCTTGATTTAGAGAAACACCCGTTTCCTTGTTGCAGCATTGTACTTTGCCGTTTCCGAGTCATTTTTCCAAGGAAACCACTCACTTGACTTTTCACGGGCGTGGATAAGAACACCGCTCCCTCGTTTCTTCTTTCTTTTGTCTCTGGTCGGAGGGCGAGAGCCTTATCTGGGCCTTCTTGCGGGGCAGGCGTGATGGACAGTGGTGCTCCGGCACATCTGGGTGTGTTTATGGTCTGATTTGGGCAGAAGACGTTGGGGATAGAGACAGAGTGCATTTCATTCCCCCCCACCCCCCCACCACCACCACCACCGAAAGGGGAAAAGAAGAACTCTCCGCTCTCCGTTGACTTGTATTGCGGAAAGGTTTCCTCGTCCTCAACTCCGTCTGCTAGCAAACAACAGAAACATTCCTAAACGCTGCTGCGCGGTGCTATTAACTTCCAACAATGTGAAGAACTCAGAACTTAAGTTTATACAAGCTGCCGAACCGAAAAAAATATTTTTATGAAGACTAAAGTGGATACAGACGTGAGGAATGAGTGTGAATGGCGAGACTGGGGGATCCTGACACTAAGCTAACGATACATCCGACCTTACGCGTGTTCACTTATAAGGTGCTCTAAGCGATGTTGGGTGACATTATTCTTATTGATGTTCAAACAAAACGAGACTACCTCGCCCCTCCCACCTCCTCATCCCGTCCCCTCCCCCTCCTTTCCGTGCTTCAGCAAACTAAATCACCAAATCAATCCTTCTTGTCCGTTATTGGCTGAACGCTGGAACACGGTTTGTTATGTTAGGTGGAGCCGGTTGGCCACTTTGTTGTTGTTGCTGTTTGTGGAGCCTGGGCTGTCTACAGAGACCGCGTTTTTTTTTTTTTACAGTGTGTTCAGGGGACAGGCAGCTAGCGGATAGTGAGGAGATGTTTGCTGTATGTGACAAAAAATGTTGTAGCCTAAAAAATGCGTGACATCGCTTAGAGCACCTTTAACCTATAGACATTTAGTTCGCCTAAACTGACATTTGAATATTTGACTTGGTAACAAAATGTTTTTCGGGTCAGCAGTAGGGATGCAACGATCACACTCAACTCGCGATTCGATTCACGACACGATTTTCTCAAAAGAAATGACGGAAATGACTGAAAAATATTCCTTTATTTATATATAAAACTGTGCGAAACAGCAGTCGTGTCCTCTTATCAAAAGAAACACAAAAGAGAGAAACACTACACAAACAGGGTATTTTACATTAACATTAAACGCAACACAAGCTTACGGAGCCGTACTCAAACGCAATACTTCAGTCCCCGTCACTGCAGTAGACCCCCCCCTTCAGCTGTCAGCGTTTTAACCGTGTTGAAGCCAGCTAACACTACGAGCTAACGGCAGGCTAACGTTACCTGCTGTGCGATGTTAGTAGTAATGTTTTTTTTTTCATCTCAACCCGTTGGAATCTTTACACATTTAAATCGATATTTAACCGATTTACAATGTATGGTTACATCCTTAGTCGGCAGCTTATAGAAACTTAAGTTCTGGGGTATACACATTGTTGGTAGTGCATCCCACCACACAGTAGCGTTTAGGCATTCTTCTGGCGCTTGCTAGCAGATGGAATTGACGAGGAGGCGACGTCACCCAATACAAGTCGACGCAGAGCGCCAAGCGTTGCGCTCTGTCTCTATCGCGGCAATGTGGGTGGGGAGGGGGCGGGGAGGGAATGGTCGGGCGCGGCGGCGAGGTCGGCCGCTGGGTCAGTTGTCGGCGTGCTTGTCCCTGGGCGTCCCCTCCTTGTCGCTGTTGGATTTGGGCCAGAGTTGCTGCTGTAGCTCCTTCACCACCCTCTCCAGGTGCTCCCTGGCCTCCCGTTCCTGCAGCAGGTCGGCTCGGAGCTGCTCGCGGTCGGCCTCGGCGTGCTGCAGCTTCATCTGGAGGTCCTCGATCTGGGAAACACATGGCAGGAAGCAGATGTGACTACGGGGGGCAGAGAGTAATCTCACAACCATTGGCCCCGCTCTAAACAACTGAGCTGTCACTGTGTACATCCACTGCTTACGCAGCTTTTTCATTCATACACGCTAAACATGTCATCCTGTTCTAGACAAAAAACTGTTGGACTGCGTGTAGAACTTTTCTATATGTATGTGTCTTGTATGTGTTTGTACTTGCTGCACACCTAATCGCCCTTCGGGGACACAAATCAAGCTGAAGTTGTATATGCTATCGTCTAGAAACAGTTGACGGTTCAACTTTTTTAGCAAAGTGATCTTTGAGAATGTCTTCCTTCATCCTCGTGTTGTCTGCCCGTCGACCGAGAAGCAGCTTTTAGTTTTTCTGGGTCAAATGGAACACTTTTGTCAATGTTTTGGTTGTCTCTTTCATGGCTTTTCCTGATGTTGTCACTTTTTTTAACGTTTTAGTCACTTTTTTCCAATTTTGTTGTCGGTGTTTTTCTGAGCCTTTTTGACATTTTTGTCACTTCTTTTTCAAAGTTCTTTTATCCATATTTTTTGGCCTTCAGATGCTAAGAAAGTGAACAAAACATCCAAATTCAAAATGTGAACTGATCATTTATTTGACTTGCGAAGAGTAACGGTTGTAGGGAACCAGTTACTTCTTTTTCTGAAAATTTTGGTTGAAAGAAGCCCCGAATATCTTAAAAACCTTTTTGAAAATGGGTCAAATTTGAGGGTTAATCGATTTCAAATGAGCATTTTGTGTTCATTCAGCCCCGGTAGGATTTCACAACTCCCATAAACATCTCGTCCTAACGACAGCCTTCCTGAAAGCCAACTGCAGTCTCTGCGGGGAGGTGGCGCAGACGCAGCTTGAGAGCATAACCTCGCTCTTGTTTGGTCTAATCTGCATTTCCCATGGTGCCTGAGGGAAGTCGACGTCTCTTCCTGTTTCCTTTCGGGGGGGGCTTATCCTACGTCTGTGCACTTGGGGCTACGCCCATTTATTTTTGACTGGGGAAGAGGAAATGTGTGTGTGGTGTGTTTTTTTTCCTCTGCTGACCTTAACAGCGTTGTGAGACAGCGAGCCTCTGAAACACTGCTATTACTCGGAGGGTGTTGACACAAGCGTCTAGACCTTCTACCGTCACAGCGTCTGTCTCCGTGTCCCACGTTTCTCAACAGTATCATCAACAGATTGGTCAAATAAAAATAGTCTGCGCTATCAAATCAGTTATTTATGGATTACTCTGCACATCTTACTGTGACCTGTGCAACGTGCCATCTCACATTCATCGGTATATCAGTATACATCTCCCCACGTGTAAATAATGTACAATATGCCTTTTTTCATACTCGTATGTATATTCATCTGTGTATATATTCTCCCCATCTGTAAATACAAGAAGTGTTCATATTACCGTTATTACTCACTTTTTTTTTTACTTCTTTCTTTGTGTATTTTTCCCATTTATATTACATGTGTATTGTTGTTATTTTTTGTGCTGCATTGAGCTGCTGTGACGAGTGAATTGCCCCATCGTCTATCTTACCTTATCTAAAGTTTCATCCTATGTTAAAAGATTGTATTTTAAACAGGTTTATATGTATGCATATATGTATCTATATATTTTTGTGTACTCTTCAGCATATATATTTCTGTGCTGTTTTGCTGCACCTTTTTCACATATATCTCTTGTTGTTATTGATGTTTTTATACTGATCTTGCTATTGTTGTACCTTGTAAAGTGCCTTTGAATACCTTTTAATGTGCTATATAAAATAAATGTATTATTATTATACCTCAAACTTATGTATGTACGTGTGTGTATGTATGTATATAGCCAATATGTCTGTATATATGTGTGTGTTTTTATATATTTTCTTTTATCTTTTTTTTTGTTTAAAAAGGAAAACTCAATAACACATTGTTAAAAAATTTTTTTTTTAAAAATCATACCTTAAACTTATATAAGGAATTTGTATTTACGCAAAGGTTTTTTTTTATGTATGTATGTATGTATGTATGTATATAGACAATATATGTATGTATATATTTATGTATATTTGTGTGTTTTTTTTATATTTTCTTTTATTTTTTTCCTTTCTTTGTTTACAATGGAAAACTAAACTAACACAATGTTGACATTATTTTTGGACCGATTCTTGAAACCCAGCCCGAACCCTTTCTGGCGTTGCGTCAACGTGCGGCTAACTGACCTGCGCCGAGTATTTTGCGCGGAGCCGACCGGCCTCGCAGCCTTTATCGCACACTCTCAGCTGCCGGGCTTGCTCCAGCTCCCGCTTCAGACGGATCCGCGACTCGTTGGCCTCCTTCATCTTCTTCTCGCTCTCGACTCGCAGGCGCTCAATTTCCTTCCTGAGGTTCCGCTTCGCCTCCGTCGCCTCCCGCAGCTTCTCCTTCTTTGCCACCCGCAAGAACTCCAACTCCTGGGAACAAGAGAGTGAACAAGTTAGCATTCTGGGCTATATACGATTATTATGCACTTTTTCTTTACATCATTTGAATATATCAATAAAAAAAAATAAAAAAGTCTGCGTCCCATGATGCAACCCTGGTGATACCAGTGGGTTTATCTGTCACATGGCTGATTTTAGGGCGGGGACGATATGCTTTTGATCCCCATTCCATTATTTAAGGATACATACATGCCCGATTCAATTTGTATTACGATTCTAGAAGTATTGCAATTCCATAGTGTTGAGTATTGCGATTTTCTTTTCCTTTAACCAAAACAAAAGTTAAATAATACACTTCTAGAGACAATATATAATTTCTAAAATCATTTTTATTTATTTTTTATTAATAATATTTTTGGGGCATTTTTAGGCCTTTATTGACAGGACAGCTGAAGAAACGAATGGGGAGCGGGAGGAGGGAATGACACGCAGCAAAGGGCCGCAGGTCGGAGTCCACCCCGGGCCCCCTGCATCGAGAAATAAACCTCTATATATGGGCGCCCACTCTACCAAATGAGCTAACCGGGCGCCCCCAAAAAAAAAAAACTGATTTGTTTTCTAAGAAGAATGCACATCACATGTCAGTCAGTCAGTCAGACATTTATTTCATTTGGAAAGAAGAACATAACATGGACTTTCTGCATTTTCTGCTTTCGCTCCGGGCTGGATACGGAGATGATGTAGTCGCAGTCGGCGCTACTGTACAAACAGAAAATATTAAAGGTGAATCATTGGTTAAAAAAAAGTAATACAAAAAATATTGTTTCCGGGGGAAAGAATCAATTTAAAAAAAATCTTAAAAATCCCAATACATACATGAATCGATTCCCACCCCCACCCCTAGCTGTTTTACCTAGTTGAAACCCGAGAGCCTTGCCTAGTTACAGCAGGCTGCAGTGTCACTGTTTACACTGAGCCAGGTAAGGCTTAGGGCAAAGTGTGGGCTGACAGGTTTCCTTCCTCTGAATCACTGGAAGAAAGTATGTTTGTGTGTGCGTTCGCAGCCTTCTCGTGAGAAAGCTAGCAGGTGAGACAAACATATCCGTTATCAGGCTTTGTTGGTTCCTTCACAAAGAGTGAAAAGAAACAATCCCCATCACACCCTTTACTCTGCAGGGGGAACTCCTTCAACACCCAAAAGGGTTAGTTCAACTCAACACAGCAGGAATGCTGTACAGCGGGTTGTTTTAAAGTAACGCCACTTCTTATTTAGCTTGCAGATTTGGGTTGGATGTGTGTGTGTGTGTGTGTGTGTGTGTGTGTGTGTGTGTGTGTGTTGCCTCTCCACAGGTCCTCTAAACATTGACAGAAAGTGAAAGTGGAAAGCTGTCAGGCAGGAATTGCTTTTTTTCTTTTTTTTGCTCAGGATGCATTTTGTGCTGCTCACCCACACAGGCTCCTTCGTCGGCGTTTTCTTGTTCTCAGTCCAAGACCAAAAATAAAAATGGAAGTCTGGCCTTTCCCTTTGCGGCAACATCCCCTCCCATTGTTAACACTTGCCAACTCACGCTAAGCTTCGCTGACAGTGATAATGACTTCTAATCCACTTCTGCATTTTGATGCCTGAGCTCAAGTAATTTCCTCAGTGTGCCAACTTTAAAAACTTTGTGTCACGTCTGATTTCAGGAACGTAGGGAGAAGCTTAAGGTTCCTATGAGTTGCCACGGGCCGCTCGGGCCGGGAAATCCCTTTCTCTCAGCCAACAGTGATGCACGTTATGGCGTATTCATTGAAATGAAATCATATAGTATGTATTTATAGCATATCAGTGTGAGAATAGAGACATTTAATCACCAGGGTTGTGGATCTAAATACTGGCAGCTATCCAGTGATATTAGGCTGTCGCTATGGGCAACCTTTGTCACGGTTCGTATGAGTCTCCATCTTTAATTATTTGCCAAACAGACAATCACAACTTCAATTCGACACATTTGACTGATTGGTGGCCCAGAATGAAAGCAGTTTGGTATGAAAATTGAAAATACATTCCATATTGTTTTTTTTTATAAGATCGTCTTTGGAGGAGCTATTTTAAAAATAATTTTGGGGCAAATGCGAGTCAAGTCTCGAGTCAGTCAATCAAAACTAGTCCGAGTCAAGTCTCGAGTCAATTAAAAGTAGTCCGCGTCAAGTCTTGAATGAATCAAAAGAAGTCTGAGTCAAGTCAATTTAAACAAGTGCGGTCTCAGTTCAATAAAGATAAAGTCTCAAGTTAATCAACGTAACTCTGAGTCATACCTCGAGTCAGTCGAGACAAGTCCAAGTCAATTCACAAAACCATTAAAATGGCATTGCAACATGACAACTTTTTCCTTTCAGATCTTAATAGTGGATAGCAAATTTCTAGTGCTTTAATTTTTTATTTTTTTTTTCCAAAAGCAGAATCCATGACTTCACTTAAAACACATTCAAGTCTCGATCAAGGTCAAGTCCAAGTCAAGTGTCAAGTTTCTTGTTTGATGTGAGTACACGTTTCAAAGTCTACAGCTTTGTGGCTCTCTGGCTTTGGAATTGTTGGAAGGTGTATGTTGTCACTCCTAATGAAGCTATGCTAGCAGTTTCTCTATGCTTACATATATTTCCCTATGTTTTTGTGTGTAAATGACTGATTGAAACAACAATCTTTGAAATGAGTCCAATATTTCGCGAGAACACGGTGACAGGCAGCCGTCTGACAACATTATGGTAAAGACCCCTACAGAGATAGACCTTTTTTTAAAGAGTAAAATCCTCTTTGTATAATCAGAAACAGCTCCGAGATCTCTATCGCTAAAGTCGCCAGACTCCTTTTATATAAACGATGCTTTCAGCGTGTATAGAGCCAGCATATTTTTTTTACATGTAAAATCGTTAAACCATGTGTTTATTTCAACCAAACCAAAGTGTTGATTGTCGGAAAAGTGGATAGACGAACCAGGACAGCTTTTTAATGGTTTTATTTTGTGTCTGCTGACTTCAAATGATATGTATTTTACTGTGATAAAATTACTGTTTATTTACATGGAGTCTGGTGGTTTTAGCAATAGCAATTTCATGGACGTTTTTATGTTTAAAAGAAATCGTACTTTTTAACAGAAAGGTCAATCTCTGTAGGGATCCTTTCCATAATGTTGTCAGACATTCAGACTAATAATGTAAGCATGTCAGTGGCAAGACAAGCACTTTTGTGGACATAAATTGAAGGTTTAGCAATTGCCCAATAACACTGTAGCTAGTTTATCGGACTGCTGAATGCAGCGATCTTGCTTAATATTGGACCAATGGCAAACATTGTTGTTCACATCAGTCACTTAGACACAAAAGTTCACCAGGTTGAAAAAAATAAAACTGAAGTTACCCTTTAATGCACATGTATGAATGTTGTCTCATTTGACAAGGGGAAAGATATATTTCGATGCACGTCGTACATTCGTACGATAATCTGACAGAACCCTACCTGCTGGAGGCTGCGTTTGGCCTGCAAGGCTGATCCCAACTTCTCCTCCTGCTTCACCCTCATCTTAACAATCTCGTGCAGAAACTTCTCCTTTGACTCTTTGGAGTCCAGTCCGCTGTCCAGCGCCTGCCTCAGGCTCTCCAGCTCCGACTCCAGTCCCAGCTCTGAAGGGGTCACGGGGGCTGCGGCGGGTGCGGCCACGGGGCCCTCGGCCGACGTGACCGTGCAGATGGGCCCCTGGGCGCCCGGCGAGCTCAAGTCCTTGGCCGAGCTGCCGGACGAGGTGAAAGATGGGGACGACAGGGAGGACAGGGACGAAGTGACTGTTCGGAGAGACCAGAGACACGACAGAGGGTGAGGTTTGTGGGAAAAGCGGACATGTTCTGGCGGTTGAATTTAGCTGAAGCCTTTCCCGTTGTCAAGACTCAGTTGATCTCGTCAAACCGGGGCTCGATTTAGCTGTGAGGTCGAGCCCCGTAACAAACAATCTACACATATCTAGGTGATGGCATTGAGCTCTTTGCTTACATTCATCGCGGCTCTCCACTTCGATCTCCACCTCAGAGTCCTTGTCGTCCTGAGGTGGCGGTGGCGGCGGCGGGGGTGGTGGCGCCGCCGCCGGCAGTAGCTTGCTGACAGCGGAGGACGGAGGGCAGGGGTCCTCTAGCGCCGGGGGCAGGAGCTCCCCTGTGGCTCTCCTCTTGTGAGGCCTGGAGCTGGAGCTGGAGCTGGAGCTGGAGTTGGAGTTGGAGTTGGAGTTGGAGTTGGAGTTGGCACCCTCGCCTGGGGGTTCACCCCCACTTGGATGGGAGGTGCTGGGGACCGACGGGGACATGGGACCCACATTCCCCAGCGGCAGTGGTGTGAGGGCGACGTTAGGGGCCACAGCTTTCTCCAGGCTCTTGTAGTTGTAGAAGCTAAAATGACACGGGACATGATGCTTACGTACAATAACATACATACATTTAGTCTCTTTGTTTGTCTCTTTGTGTCACTACACCCTGAGAAAGACTCCATCCCACAAGCGTCGGTTTGCTTTTAAATGCCTTGCCAAATGAATTAAAGGCCTTCTATTTTTTTCGTAACCAACCCTGAGTGCCTGGATATGTAGTTTTTTGTTTTTAAAGACTACCTTTTGGGGGCTTTTCCCTTTATTTGAAAGTGGATAGACATGAAAGCGGGAGAGAGATGGGGGATGACACGTAGCAAAGGGCAGCAGGTCGGATTCGAATCGGGTAGGTTTTTTTCATGACATTTGGGGTCATGACTTTTCTCCCTCCTCTCAGTATACATCAAGGTTACTGTATGAACAAGATATGAATTCTGCATGCAAGTAAACAGTCAGTTTCATTTTGTATGGTGTTTTTGAACTGCCTATGCCAAACAGGGTAGAGAAACGTTCAAATAAAGTGCCTGCAGCTCTTTCCTCCCACTTAATGACAAACTGGGCAAGATCAGCTGTGATATGGTGCAGCCTGCACTGGCAGCGCCATGCCAAGTGGGTGCCCACGGTATGAGTGTGTGTCAAATGTGTGTGAATGGTGGAGAGTGGGAGGCTGTGGTATAGTCAGACTTGACCCCTCTGACACCTGCCCACCCAGACAAGTGAGAGAGCATGCTGGGAGCTTATCAGAACCAGCTGAACAAAATGGCTGTCGTCTCTTGCAGTAAAAGCTTCTCTTGGGCTACATCCGCACTACTGCTGTACATTTATTTTGTTTTTTAAGCATTTTGAAACAAAAAACAAAAAAAGAAACAGTTTTATCTCCGTCCATATTAACACGTCTGCCGACGCATATCACATGACCGTTGGCATGCACGTGCCTGTGTAAACGGGAAGCAGATTGTCTGACGTTGAAGAGCATGGATGTGTAATTTCAAAGTACAGAAAATAATTTGGAGAAAGAACAATGGCAAAAAGTAAGTGTTTTGCTTAAAGGAATATGCCACCGTTTGTTGAAATAGGGCTTATTACGGTCTCCCCTGGCTGTAGATAGGTGGGCCAATGCATTTTTTGTCTCAGTGCAAGTAATTAGGTTGTTTTTTTGTCTTTTGTTGGCTCACTTTTACTCACAACATGCTAACCAGCAACATAGGATTCCATTCACTATGCTAAGCTAACTAGCAGCGGCGCTGCCGGTGTTGCACCGGACTAAAACAATGCATACACAATGTGTTGGCCCACCTATCTACAGCTAGGGGAGACCGTGATAAGCCCTATTTCAACAAACGGTGGCGTATTCCTTTAAGCAAAACAATTACTTTTCACCATTGTTCTTTCTCCAAATTATTTTCTGTACTTTGAAATTACACATCCATGCTCTTCAACGTCAGACAATCAGCTTCCCGTTTACACAGGAACGCGCATGCCAACGGTCATGTGATATGCGTTGGCAGACGTGTTAATATGGATGGAGATAAAACTCTCGTGTGGGGACGGAGATTGTTTTTTGTTTCAAAATGCTTAAAAAACTAAATAAATGTACAGCAGTAGTGCGGATCTAGCCCACAGCTAGGTTACTGAAAACCTAACGTCGTTTCCAAAGTTCTCCGTTTGGTCCTGTCTAGACTACAACGCAACCGCAGAGTTTTCAAACCAAAAACGTGGGCAGCAATGTTTTCAAATGTCTCCATTTTAGGGGCTCGCCGGAATAGTGTGGACGCAAGGCGTAAGCAAAATATATTTGTTTTTAAACCAAAGTGTAGTAGTGGAGATGTAGCCTTAGAGGCAACATAATGCAATATTTCTTTATGTCTTTTGGGGTCAGTTAAGGGCTGTTTGGTGAGAGTGGAGCTGGCTTTCCGGCCCTGTGCTGAGCTCACCTGTCTCTCAGCAGTGCCAGGGGGTGACTGGAGGGCTCCTTCTCCCCGGCCGAGATGTGGGGGGACCAGGGTCTAAAAGCTGAGGGCCTCTGCCTCGGCTGCAAGCAGTTAAGCCCCTGAAAAAGAAGACAATGATAATACTTTAAATCACAAGTAGGGCTGAAAAATTAATCACAATTTCATTGAAATGGCACTATTTGTTATTGAGTAAGTATTGTGTTGCTGCAGAGACATCCCGACCGACAAATCATATATCCCACAGACTACTTTTGGTACAGATCCTGGCATAAATCACCGATAGAAAAATGGTAATTCCCTCCAATGTCGTGAATCATATCGCAATATCAGTCAAAATAATCGCAAATTAGATATTTTCCTCATATCGTGCAGCCCTAGTTACCAAGTAATAAATAGATTACATTTAGTAATGATACCCAGCCAGCAAGCTCAATAACAGTCATTTTTGTATCCAGTCGGGGCTGGACATCGTTTGAAATGTTTGGATACTAATGCCAATACGATACCTGACTTTGACATAAACATAAAATGTGTTATTCTACAAATTAAAATTAAAATACAGTCTAAAATTGAAAGCCATTTCGATTTAAATCTGATCAAAGAATAAGTAAAAGATTATGAATCTAATGAGACATTTGGGGCTTTACTCGTGATTATACATAGTCACTTATTAATGTTACAAAGTGCTTAAGTTGCAGTAAATGCTTGGAGTCCTTTTCATGTAGACCAGTCTGTAGGGTATCCTTCAAAAATCTTTGATACCGGTACCGATACCAATACCGGGACTTTGATACCGGTCCCTGAACGATACTTTATTCAATACCAATTTTATGTAAATCCGTTTTGACAAGGAATTACAACATGACACATTACAGCACAAATGTTTGGTTACACTTTACTTGATGGTATCTACATCAGAGTGACATGACACGGTCATGAACGTGTCATAAACATTATAAACAAGTCATAAACGTTCATGACATAACGCTTCTTTCAGTAAGTGTCAGTCGGTTTTTGCCATGACAAGTTATGGTTATGGTTAGGGTTCATGTGTCACGACTGTGTCATGACTGTGTCATGACTGTGTCATGTGTTCATGACAGTGTCATATCACTCTTACGTAGATACCTTCAAGGAACGTGGAACCAAATGTTTTATACGTGAGCCTCGTCTCTGTGTAACGAAGACTTTTTCCTGCCTGCCTCTACGACGTGTAACGTTAGACAGCCAATCACCAGCATTCTTAGATCTTGGCAGAAGCATGCTGCGTGCTCATTGGCTCACTGTTGGCGATGAGATTTGCTCCGTAAGTATTGAAATTTGGTCTGTGCATTTTTTTTCCGATACTCAATCCTAAGGAGGCAATTAGGTCGGTGCCCAAAAAGTATCGAATTTGGTAACCAGCCCTACCAGCCCGTTGATTAAAAGGGTGTGAATGTCACGGTAAGTAATCGTGCTATACAGATTGACGAGTTATGGGACTGGAGAGGGGTCCGGTGTGAAGATTAATTGTCAAAGACGTTCTAAGTTTACATCCATTCTAACCTTATCTCCATAGCAGATTTTTTTTTTTTTTAGGGAATATTGATCTTCACAGGGGACATCCATCATTATATTGTGGTTATATTTTGTTACCCTGCTCTCTCAAACTTCGCTCCATCTCAGTAAGTCAATCTGCGGGGGCTGGTGGCGTCTACAGTTACCCCCTCCGTTAGCGCGGCTCGCCAAATCTAAATTTAAAACGCTGCCTTCCATCCGAAAACTTCTGTCTAATATTACATGACATCTCATCCCATGCACCATGCATCATCCTCATCGTCGTTGTCGTCCTCAACCCTATCCTCCCTGAGCATAGCAACACCAACCTTATTGGAGGCGGCCAGGGACTGGAGCCAGTCGTGCTGCTTCTCTTTGTCAGCCAGCAGGAATTGCGATGGGAAGTCTTCATGTTTGGGCTTTTTGATCGGGATGGGATTAGACGCCTGGAAGAAAAGAAGGACATTTGCTTTCAGTTTTAAAAGAATGCAAGACATTGACATTTGGCTGTATTTCACTGAGGGAAATTTAGCAAATCCTCATTTTTTTTTTCTCAAAAAGACATTGCGTGTTTATATAAACTTATGATCGGGACCATCTTCGGTCTGCAAAGCGATACCATTGTTGAATATAGCGATAACTATATCACCTGCGATAAATAAGATATTAAAGTGTTCTCAGTTCTGCTGCTTTCAGTGTTCTGCTAAAATACAACTAAACTGCTTGTTGAATTTAAAACAAATGAAAGGATTTTTGATTGAACAAAATGAAGATTGAACTGAACAAAATAAAGAAATTATAGTTACACTTTAAAGTGCAGTTTTCTACTGATATTTTGTGTCTTTCGTCGCCCCCCCCCCCCCGCCCCGATGTGCACAGGATGTCAACTTGGCAGCTGGCTAAGAGCTGTCACATTATAATGTCAGTGAACTGAGAATGCACCCAATAGTGTCAGACAGACCAATAACGTACGTGAGTGTGTGTGTGTGTGTGTGTGTGTGTGTGTGTGTGTGTGTCTGATAGCTGGAAGTGCGAGTGTGTTTACATGCAGCTGTGCGGTGCTGACTTTGTTAATACACACACAATCCAATCCAATACAGCTAGGTGTGTTTGCTCATGGGCAGCCAACAGAGAAGGCTAGAGGTGACTGGGGCAGTGTGCGGCCGTGTGTCCGAGCGTGTGTGTGTGTGTGTGTGTGTGTGTGTGTGTGTGTGTGTGTGTGTGTGTGTGTGCGCGCAGCTCTCTCTCCCTCTGTCTATCACACACAGATACAACCATACAGACAAACAAGTAAGGGTTTGTTTCTCTTCCTCCATTAGGCTGGCTTCGTGGCTATGACCTCAGCTTCTCCAAGCTGTGACTGTCACTAGCTGCCACACACACACACACACACACACACACACACACACACACACACAAATAGATGCCTATACACATGCTAAAAGCAACTGCTATTTTCTCATAGATTATACACAGTGTATGCAGCAGGAAATTAACCAACTTCCAGTTGTACTACTTTGCATGGCTCTTATGTTGACATGTTATGTAAAATAAAAATAAACTTAATATTTTAAAAATAAACAATACCTCTTATATCTGTATTTAAAACCCTAAAGTACTTTCTTTCCAGGGATTTAAATTCTGGAAACTTTTTTGACTTTATGATCTTACGGATACATTGTTTGAAAAGGAACGTAACATAAATGTGAAATTTTAAATTAAGGTATTGGACATTTGCATTGAATGGGCAAGCAAAAACCCCAAAAATAAATTGCCAGTAGAGATTTTCGGCGGCAAACGCAAGTTGAGGAAAGCTACACGATTCTAACAGATAGCGTTTAGTCATGGATCCAATGTTTTCCGCCCTTTATCTATTTACAGGTGATGAGGTTAAAGTGGAGCTCACACATGTGATGCAGATCTGGGCCGGCTCTGTCAAACCTACAATATTTCTGGATGGGATGCATTCACTCACTCATACAGTCCTCGCTCTCTCTCTCTCTATGGTGTCAGCAGGTGGTCATTTGTAAAGGGGTTAGATACTATCTCGCTCCCCCATGTTGGCAGTGTGTCATGCTATGCCACGTGTGTGTAATCAGAGCTGCTCTCGCAGGAAAGTAGCGTGGCTAGACGAACAGATACCGCCGAGGTCTGCTGATGGGACAGCTGTCCTCAATCCACCACGTCCGCGAGCCCTGATGTACAGCTCCAGGACTTTCGAGAACTTTCCGTGACGGCACCGGAGCACTTCCATGACGTACTTTTCCGCCGGGGTCTGGCAGCGCACCTCGAGAAGTTTTCATGACGCAAGAGAAAACTATTTCTTTGACGCTGGATCTAAAAGAGGAACACTGTTGTCGGTTTCTTTGAAGAGGCCCTTCAAATGTGGAAATGACATTTGTGGATTTCTAGAGGTTTCATTTTGAAGATCTCTCAATCTATCGAATAGTTGGTCAGATATTTCAGTCTGGACCAACTGACTGATATAGCCATTACAGCTGGTATGATAATAATGTGGAAACAATGACTAAGTGGGTAAAGACAAATCATTTAGACGATATCTAGCCTCATATATCGATGTCGATATCATATTGATATATTGCCCAGCACTAATAGCCACCCCTAGAGCGATGTTTTCAAGAATTCCCAACCCAAGACACCCAAAAAAAAACAGCTAAATTACATTTTCAGTATCTGATTTCACTTGTCACACAATGCATAACCATTGTTGTCATTGTGTTCTCCACAGTGTGTAGAATTCACTGAAATACCTGCCAAACTAGCCAAAAGGGGGGAGTGACCAAAAAGTGTGCGCAATTGTGTTGTTTTTAGTGCCCAGTGCATTTTGAGATTATAAAGCCTTTCTTTGTAACAAGAGGATGGATTTTAATTGTTGTATCTCGTATAAAAAAAAAAAAAAAAAAAAAGGAGTCCTGACTGTGGCTGGTAGGTTTGTGGGTTATCTAGAGATGAAGAGATATGTCCTACATATCAGGACAGCAAATCAGGGCTTGAGGCAAGAGGCTAGTGCCTGCCGTTCAGTCCACACACACACACACACACACACACACACACACACACACACACTGGGCTGCCTCTGGGCAAAGTCTCTGTGCCACGTGCCAGCCCTCGTCTCGTGGATTACCGGTTGCCAACACCGCGGCTTTCCATCAAGGCGAGATCCGGCCGCCGGTAATCTTGGATGGAGGAGAGCGTCGGGGGTCAACAATTGGCAGCTGAGCTCATGGGGGGTCAGCTGTGGGGGCAGAGATGGAGAAATCTGCATGTCTAGATTACTGAACAGTGGGCCTTTGAGACATGAGGGTGAACAGACAGCCGCGGTGGGAAATCCGATTTAAAAAAAAAAAGAAAGCGGCTTGGTGATGTCATTGTACTGTTTCTCTGGGGGCCCTCGGGCTGGTTTTCAGGTGAGCCAGTGCCACACTGAGGAGTGCTGTAATTTCACTAGAATTTGATTCACTTGGAATGATCCCATTAGAGTGCATGAGATCTTCCTATGTGGATCCCTGGGATTAAACATTATCCAAACGGGGGACACCAACACAACACAACACAACACAACACAACACAACACAACACAACACAACACAACACACACACACACACACACACACACACACACACACACACACACACACACACACACACACACACACACACAGAGAAAGAGACCCTGACTCCTGGGTGAGTGACACACTTTTACTGGAAACTTTACGGTGCCCTCCTGATAAGCCAACAATTTACAGCAGGGCTGCTGCAAACGATAAAGCTGTACTGAGTGCAAAGGCACGCACCAATACGCGTGTGCGTGTATGTGTGCATATACTGTACATTTTGGGTGCACTTTGCAGCCTGCACCCTTTATGGCGTGGTGTGGATTACACAGCACAGACAGGATGTCACACTTCTAAAATAAGGCTTCCCGATTAGCCAAGCTGTGTGTTAGACGTGCCCAGACTGCACCACCTATGTACTCCGCTCCAACACATCACGCTGAGAACATGTCATGATATCTACGCTCTAGCATTACACCGGTATCTGGGAGGTGACAATGGCCTTTTTTTATTAAAAGTCAGATCTGGCCTTTCATTGAAAGTCAGATATGTATATATTGTATTGCCATTTTCCATGTTTCCAGTGAAAAGTCGTGCTCCGTGGTATCAGAGCTAGGTTTTTTTTGGCACAATATTAGCCAAGCAATGGCACCAAGTATCAATATTGGATCTTTGAAGCCAAATCAGTCAAATGCTAATTTAGAGCCCCTTACTTCACACATGGCGGATAGGAATAGCCCCTGCATGAGAAACTCACAAAGCCTCAAGTCATGGGGAAGCATATGTGGAAATAGTGAGAGTGGCAGGCCCGTCTCAGCTGCCAAAGGGGGGCCTTGTGCAGGGGCTCATGTGTGAGCATGTGTCTGGGCAAGTGGATGTGGGTGTACATGTCTGTTTGTATGGCTGTGGGGTTGTGTGTGTGTGTGTGTGTGTGTGTGTGTGTGTGTGTGTGTGTGTGTCTGTGTGCGGCAGAGACAGGATGGGTGGGGTGATAACAGTCTTCTCAGTTGAAGACTGTGCCTTCTGAAACTCTCAGTTTCAGAACACTTCCTCTGTCTGCAAGGCCATTGATGTTTGTTACAGTGAGACAAAATACTACGAAACGCATTTGCATTTTTTTGGAGCAATATAAAAGTAAAAGGATTTCTTGACACTCGTACATAAGCAAAACCATATTTGCTGGTCTTAATCAGTCTTTTTTGAAAGCTTCTCTGCGTCTCAGTGCCCTTATACCTCTTTAGCGGACGATTATGGAGTAAAAACAACGCAATTTCTAGAACATTATATATAATTTAATCTATTACTAAATTAAACATGCTAAGGACACCACCAAGTCCCAATTCAAGAGATATTTCCATAAGTATCTGCAGATACATGCAGTTTATAACAAAACTTACATAACTGTTAAAAAAGACAACTGGGGAAGCGAAAGTTCTAGAACTGACTGTTACACTTTCACTGTGTTGACCTTTAGGCAGTTCAATAATACGTTCCCTCGCCAAGCTGCGGACATTTCTGAAACGCTCCCAAAGACCCCTGAAGGAATGCACGAAATGTTCCAAAATCAGTGGTGCGTTTTGGGGGGGGGGACACACTAGGTTCTTTATCCTGTTCTTTAACCTTTTTTTTTTATTTTTAATAAATCAAAAGGGTTGTTTCTGTTCGCAAGTAAACTGACACAGCAAAGCCACACTGGGCTAGAAATGAGTCAGCCAGGCGAGAGTTCATGAAGAGTTGCGTACAGCTGATCAAACTCCATCCGAGGAGTCGGTGGAAGAAGAAAACAGGAGGTATAGATTTATGTCAAACACCCCCCCCAATAAGAACCTCTGACCAATGTATCCACGTTTAAATTCCTATTTCAATTCTCCATAATTAGAGCAACAAGCAGTCAAGTAAGCAAGACATTTGGAGGAAAGGTTGTTGTTGTTTGACTCTGCTGGAAAGATGCCAGGGGGGGGGGGGGGCTGCGAGGGAGCTCACAGTTTCTGGAATGACTGTCCTCTGAAAACTTGATCTTAGGACATAAGCTGCCGGCTGAGGTTCAACTCGCCTTAGCAGACAGTCTGTGGTGTTGACAACAGGATTGTCACCCCAAAAAAAAAAAAAAAAAAAAAGGTCACCAAACTGTACTGGCTTTGAAATTGGCCGCATGTGACACAATCCGTTTCTCGACACAATCTGTCATTTCCATCTATACCCGCCTGCTGGTTTCATTTTCGGCCACTCCCTCCTCTCGCTGTCTATCCACAACCCCCACCCTATTCGTCTATTTGTCTGAGTGCATTTCCTGTGTCATAGATTACAGGATGTCCTCTACAAATAAGCAAGATTCCAGTCGCAGAGAAAGAAAGCATGCACAATAAGTTTGACAGAAACTTGCAGAAGCATGGCCAAATTAAGTGCCCGGGGCTAAAAGAGCTTCCAGTACAAACTCCTGGCAGGATCTATAACACTATCATTCTCAATTTCTTGTAATGGCCCAAGATGACTCATGTCTTAAACCTTACCCCCAACGACTGCCATAGTGCAACACCAAATAGTTAATACAGTACCGTGTAAAATATTAAATAAAAAGTAACTTTGTCAGTTTGGCAAACCAGTAATCCACTAAGAAGTAATTATTTCACTAAAACACACGTGATGTCTCAGGAATGTGTGACATATTTGAAAAAAGTGGTTCAGTGTTAACATTTGACAACAAAATCCTGGTCCACCTTGCTAGCTTTTTCTGTAGCTTTTAACTAGTGGTGTAACGGACCATAGTTGATCAGTGGTCCGTACATTTAGCTAGCAGCTGGATTAAAAATGCCGACAGCTAAACGGTGTAAAAGTGTGACTGTATTTCACTGGAGAGGATTCCAACACCGGGACGCACAACAGTCTGCAGCTAAAGACACAAACTAGTAGGGCTGCAACTAACGATTATTTTCATAGTCGATTAATCTGTTGATTTTTTTTCTCGATTAATTGATTAGTTGTTTGGTCTCTAAAATGTCAGAAAATGGTAAATAATGTGGATCAGTGTTTCCCAAAGCCCAAGGCGACATCCTCAAATGTCTTGTTTTGTCCACAACTCAAAGATATTCAGTTTACTGTCACAGAGGAGAGAAGAAACTAGAACATATTCACATTTAACAAGTTGGAATCAAAGAATTTTTACTTTTGTCATAAAAAATGACTCAAACCGACTAATCAATTATCAAAATAGTTGGCGACTAATTTAAAAGTCGACAACTAATCGATTAATTGATAAATCTTTGCAGCTCTACAAACTAGCACTTGGACACTGCTGTTGTCGGAAAAACAACACAGCATGACTAAATGGTGCGTTTACTTGAAAATGGTAAACCTCATCGTGCATTCAAAGTTATTGTAAAATACCCTTCTCATCTGTTTTCATTAATTAATCATTGCATCGCGATGCGGACCATATAGAGTAATATAATAATCTATTATTCGTTTGTTGATTTTTCAGTCGCTGCTTTTTTTTGTCTGTTGTCTGCTGTGGTCAGACTCTGTTACATTCAGGAAGTGTCTTTTTTTAAGAGCAGATACAATAAAAAGGGGATTTCATATACTGTATATCTGACTGCTTGAATTTGAATATGAAAACCGTGTGTGTCTATAATAATATTGAAGAGGTGACGCGTCATGATGCATTGGGATAGCTGTGCGTGTAAACGCGCTGAAAGCCAACCCTGGTTGAGCCCTCGGTGTGAAAGGGGTAAAAGAGGGAAAAGGGCAAACAACCTGTTTTCCTTTACTCTTTCTTCACTCAGGAGAGCGAGCAGAGCCGCACCCTGCCTGTGACCTGACTTTGGCCTGCCTGCATGTGTCTCGCGTAGGGGCCCGTGGTGGGGCGAAGCCAGGGAGGGGCCCCTGCTTGAGGCAACATGAAAGCTTAGCTCACCTCGTACAGCATCGTCCACAAAAAACCCACATATGGTGGCTAACAAACAGGTGTTATTCCAAAAAAAAAAAAAAAAAAAAAAAAAAAAAAAAGGCTGACCTGGAACACTCAGGTTCTTTAGAGGCTGAATTCATTAGCTGTTGGCCTTGGAGGAAACAAACAGGCTGCATGCAGCGCTTTAGATTCCCCCTGGGGTTTGAGCAGTTTTTATGTCTGCTTCAGGCGGAACCGCTATGAGTGGTGTAAAGACCGTGAGCTGTTTGTAACTTTCCGTGTGTGTGAGTGTGTGTGTGTGTGTGTGCGTGCAGTTCGACACCCAGACAAAACGGACGGGATAAAAATACAACGAACGCCGCGGCTGCTCACTCCGGTGAGATTCCTCGACCGTGTGTTTGTGGGTTACGCACACACGTGCGGAGCTCAAATTTTTTGCCGACTGGCTCGCCCCACCGTCGTCTCCTTGGCCGGGGAGTCGCCGAGAACAATAGGGCCTCTGTCTTCGACGGAGTAAATAGCAAAAAAAAAAAAAAAAACACTTTACATAGTTACAGTCACAACTACTGCAGCGCTGCCCTGCGAAAGGATCAAATTCATCTTATTATTCAAGACTCTCGGGTTCTCAGTCTTGCTGAGGCGCAGATCTGACTTTGAGATGAACCGGTTTGCTGACTACACTCGAAATGACCTCATCAAATATTCACTTTGATACGTCGGGGAGTAATTTCTCCCGCGCTCAGCACATAAGTAACTGTGTTTATTCGCTCCAAGTTTGGAATATAATAAGTGTAACGTGTTGAACTTGTCGGAGAACTCGAAGGCAAAGACACCTGCCAGGCAAAAACACAGGACTGTGTGTGTGTGTGTGTGTGTGTGTGTGTATGGGCTTGTTTTACTATATTCGTGGGGTCCAAAAACCAGGGAATACAGTATACTTGTGGGGTCTGCACAGCCTTGTGGGGACCAAAATGCTGGACCCCACAAGGTTAAAGGGCTGTTTGAGGGTTAAGACTTGGTTTTAAGATTAGGGTTAAAAATTAGGTTATGGTCAGGGTAAGGGTTAAGGTTAGGCATTCAGTTGTGATGGTTAAGGTTAGAGTAAGGGGCTAGGGAATGCATTATGTCAATGACGGTCCCCACAAAGATAGTGAAACAAGCGTGTGTGTGCGCCCGCAGACAAATGGCAGATGTTCAGACTATCAGGTAGCTGTATATAGAGCGGAGGCCCAGCAGTACCTACCCGTACCACCGCTCCCCCACATAAGCTATCATTTATCCCATTAGCAGGGAAGCTTCTCCTACATTCCCTGCTACTCAAAGGAAAAACACTTAGTTTCCACATCCCTCGCCAAAAACAGCTTGTATTGATACTGCTGCTGTGTACAAAAAAAACCCTGCTAGCTCTCCTGTCACCTCCCAGCGTTTTTTTCCTGGAGGGACAGTACAACGCTCTGACATTTCTTATTTCAAAAATGTACATTTTTGAGATGTTTTTCGGCTGTTGTTCCAGTGGTCTCCAGAGAGGCTGGTAGAAATAAAAAAGGAGGAGAAGCTGCTGTCGCTAGCTAGGCTCGAGGTTAAATGCTCGTGGCGACTGACTTAAAAACAACTGCCAGATAACATAACCTTTCAACGTGGAATGAAAGGTGTCTTTGAAATCAAAAGGTTGCACACATATCTTTACTGTACATTCACTTCTACATGTGAAATTAATGAAGTGTGTCTTCAACTGGAACTTGTACACAATATGCTTAGCTTGGGCGCTACATTTTTAGCGCCACGCCATAGAACCAAGTACAGGTGACAGGTCAGTGGTGAACCTCAACTTTTCTTTTGGGTACTGACCAACATGTTTTTTAGGACGCTTAGCCCTATGTATTTTACAAATCCTCTACACATTTTGCAAATACCACAACACAGAGGGGGCATTTAATCACAGTATGACCCCTCAACACTAACATTGCTACAATGGCTGGAGGTGATGCTAGATTAGCTTTGCACCCACCATCACCTCCTAAGTAGGGAGCTATGCTAGGCTATGCTACGTGAAACCAGGCTATGCTAGGCTATGCTACACAATGCTAAACTAGGCAAGGGTTATCACAACTGGGAGGACCAGAGGCTAAATGAGTCCCCTCGGCCCAAAACGAAAGGCATGAGTGAAAACAGAGGGAGGGAGGGACACTAAGGCAAAGAACGGAAGAAGAAAAAAGACAACGAGGGGTGGGGGGAAAAAAAAGAACAGAAACAAGAGAAGTGTAAACAGTTTGTGGCAAGGGATCAAGTCTGAACAGAGAGCAACAGTCGGACACACAAACACGACGATTTCCCAGATGAAAAAAAGGGGCGTAAAGACAAGCAGCCATGTTTTCTGCTCGACCACCAGAAGTCTGTGACGGGACATAAAATGTACCACAGTAATAAATGTTCTAACTGGAGATAGAACACGGAAATCTCCAAAGTTATTGTTTCATAAGTTTTTACATGACAACGGTGATAGGCATGGAAAAAAACACAGAGAGTAAGAATAATGAGAGGGAAGGCAACGAAAGGACTCCTTGTGTGCCGCAAGCCTTCCAACTGCTTCCTGCAACAGCACACGCACACACACACACACACACACACACACACACACACACACACACACACACACACACACACACACACACAAATACGGATAAAGGGAAGGAAAGGGAAGCGATTAGGAGGTTTGGGGTAGGGAGAAGGGTCTCCATTTCCTCTCGCCAAATTTGCTTTGGCAACTCTTTCCGTGGGAATGGTTAGAGACCGGCTCTTCTCAGCCGGAGAGAGCCAGGGATCGGCCCACCGAGGAGACGGAAAGCTCAAAAGCGTAACATGGAGATGGGGGGTGGGTGGGTAAGTAAATACAGCTGGACTTTTCCATGGCTTTTCCTTTTCCATCCCTTCCTTGGCTTGTGCTGTTTTTTTTTTTTAGGAGGGATCCAATGCTAGCATTGAACATGCCACACAGATAAGGCTGGATGTGCACGCTGCAGCGTCATTACCAGGGTGTGAAATAACTATTCAAACACAGATATCAATATCAATTCTATAGTGAACCTATACCAAACATGTGTGGTCTGCAATGTGCAACATCACTAAATTAAAAAAATTGTCAGGGGAGCCCAACTGATACTGGATTTTTGATGATTGTGAAATAATCCATAAAACGAGTGTATCATGGATTGTTGCTGAGATGTGTACATTTTACCTGTCCTATTGGTCATTTACATTTCACACACTGTGTATTCTTCCTGGGCTTTTAACCAAATAACAGCAGCCTGCTGGCTTAAACACAGCATACAACTTATTGAATTTAACTTATAGAAATTTAGAAGTGTGCTTTCATCAATTCTACAGTGGATATTCAATCAATCTTAATCGTCATCATTTTGAAGGTGGACGACACTGATTGGCAGACATTTGATATTTAATGAAAGGACGTATCCACAAAAAAAAAACATTGCTTATCAAGTTTATGTCTGCAGCTTTGCCTTTAGACCAGACCCGTTTAGAAAGGCCAAATGAATACAGAAACATTATTTGATGTCCCTTTTATGATCTTAGGCAGCAAATGTTTTCGAGCCATCTAAAAGCAAGATAATTCAATTTGCTCAATCTTCAAAGTTGTTCTAATCCCTGCTGATACACTAATGGATAATTCCATTGATCCGTGTGTGTGTGTTTGTGTGTCACTTCTGATTGTGTGTCCAATCTCATATAAAGATGTCTTGATGCTTACTAGTCCATAATATTAGATGGCAACCCAAACCTTTATAATTATAACTGCTGCTGATGAACGTCAGCTCCTTCAGCCGTACAGCTGCGTGTTTCTATTTGTGGTTGAAAATCAAAAAAAGGCCTGTAGTTCAGTTTATATGGTTCTTGCTGTTATAGTATCGAGTATTTTCATAATTCTGGTTGGGAGACGGCTGTAGGCTCGAGTGCGGAGGAATTTGCTGATGGCTCTTTTCCTTGCTTTGGTGCAAAAGGCTGCCCCGTTTAAAAAGGAGGCCAGATGTGAGTCATGGGTAATGAGGGGAGAAGTGCGTCTGTGCGTGTGCGTCTGTGTGTGTGTGTGTATGTGTGTGTGTGTGTGTGTGTGTGTGCAGGATCGGGAAATGTGGGGCATAGGGCATATTTCTGCTTGGCGTGTAACGTGCCCTAAGGTTGAGGTTGCTTGTGAAAGGGTTAAGTCACATGGCTAAGCAAATACATAAATAGCACTTGGGGGGGAGGGCGGGCACGCGCGCACGCACACACACACACACACACACACACACACACACACACACACACACACACACACACACACACACACACACAAGTACACACATATACACACAAACTGACACTTTGCTTTCCAAGTATTACGGACGGGGCACTGGAACACAAGCAGGCATTTTGGGTACCATACAGTCCATGCTGCTGCACCAGGGTTAACACGTGACAACCTAGCCAAGAGCACTGTGCAAATACACACACACACACACACACACACACACACACACACATATACACACACGTCTATCGTTCGAAAAGCCATGCTTATTTACACACATAGACACCAATGCAAAGACACCAAAATAAGCGAATCCGCCTAAGACCCCACATCAAAGGTGCTCGCAGCAGCAGAGCCAGGCTGCAGAGTCTGGCCACATCCCATAATGATAAATCACATCCCAACACCTAACACAAACTCTCAACCCCTTAACTGCACTAAGATGGACACAAAACACAACAGATGACTGGGTGATGACTGGGTGCTCTCAGACCCACATCCTTTAAACACACAGGAAGTTTTCACTAATCTGACAGGATTAGGACAGGTTTACTTTCCCCTGGAATGATGTCAGGCTACAGTTTGGAATGTGACAGTAGTATAACTTGTGTTCCTTACTCATGTCCACAACCGTTACCCATTCACGTTCATTGCATTTAATAGGCTGAGAGGTCCGGGTAGACTTCCTCAAATGGGACAGGCGAATGGCTAATAATGGGCTCGCTGTATTGTGAGTGCACCGCGTGTCCTTGCGCTCTCAGTTTGCAAGGATCCTCCGAGGATGACGGGGGATTTAAGGGAGGCGGGGGCTCGCAGTCAAATCCCCTCTCATCTTACAGACATCATTACGCCTGCTAAAGCCTCATCCCTGGAGCCCTCCCCTACCAGTGCCCGGGACGGACCACCAATTACAGTCTTAACCTCAAAGCTGGCCTTCTCTGTCTCTATCTCACTGACACCTACAGCTGCAGTGGGGGTGGGAAGGGGGGATAAAGATGCTGCCTCATGGGAGACATTGAAAGCTGGAAGCTTTATCTGCTTCGTTGGAGTAAGACGCAGCATTTCCCCCTACATAGAGCCATCTGTGATTCACCGCCTCAGTTATACTGTGGCTACAATGCATCTTAAATAATGACAATTCCATTATGACATCTTAAACTTTTTATCACGAAGCTGTATTGAATGGCGCATGAATAAAGATGTGTATTTACATGGGGGGGATGTCTCGGGGGAGTACAGATGGCTCTTCCCAGAGTTGTAAAACTGTACTGAGTGATCTACAGAATATCACAGTTGACTCCAGGGTTTCCCCCAAAATAAGTTGTTTAGCCCCGTGGCTAGTGTCTTATTTTTCCCCGACAAGGGCCTCGGCTGGGGCCAGTCACAGCCTGATGGCAGCATTAACTGTACAGCCCAACAGTGACAACAGAATCATGGACGGAATGGCGAAATTGAGAATTAAAAAAATGCTACGGGACAGATTCCATAGGGCTGTACGTTAAGTCAGTGCTAAAAGCTAACTGGAGATTTGAAAATATGACTACGTCACAGTTTGCAACCGAGCCGTAAACAACATCTGTAAAAACGTCCTAAATATACATTTAAAAAGAACTGGCTTAGTGGCTTAGATCCGGTGGGCTACCAGGCTTGCAGTGCACTGGGGGAATTACCAGACTCTCTCTATGAACAACATTATGAAGAATACTGAATGGGAACTTTTGTTATCTGTGGGGGTTCTGGTCTTGACTCGTGTTTCTTGACCTGGAATTAACCCTCTGGACTAGCTGGTGTAGCTAGATAACAAGAGCTGCCATCGTTGACCAAACAGTTCAGGATCATATTTCATTCAAAACATCATATTAAAAAAAAATTAACTTTCTGGTAGCGTTAAGCAATACATCAAATTTTAAATCGTGATTAGGATTTCGGCACACTATTCTATGTTCCCCATCTTGTTTTTTATTATTTCTCCCTTGCAATTATCACTTCACTCATACACATGTACACACACTATCAACACCATCCACACTTATGCATAGCATGTTTTTCCAACTCCCTTCAAACACGAAAACCGTGATCACCCAAATATGAATCGTAGATCATTCTACCCAATTATTAATAATACATCCTTGTGTTTGTCAACTGTCCTGTCCGGTCCCGTCTTGTCAGTTCTGTTATTGTCCCATCTCACTTCCCTCCGTTGTTCAGTTCGTTCACCTTGTCGCGTTTTATGTGTTATGTGTTACACTTCGTACATGGTGCTTTAACCCCCCCTCCGCCCTTATATGGATTTAGGGTCTCACTAAAACAGGGTGAATGATCACGGTGGGGCAACCGTTAATGCACTGAATGTAATTCTAAATCTGAATGTAACATACTGTGTATATAAAAACATAATGCTCTATAATAAAAATAACGTTGTCCACCGAAGAGGGGGAGGGGGTAGGAAAAAGAAACAAAACACAAAAAGGATTTCAGCTCACAAAAACATATGTAATGGAGCAAAACTATTTTTTGCACGTTACGTTTTGCAAGCAAACTCTTGTGTGTTGTCAACAAAAGTTCATACGGGAAAAGTATTAAAGGGAGATTTTACAGTTCAAGGTGTTTTTGCTGTCCATTTGTTTAACTGTTTCCCTGCTTTTTAAGTTCAATGAATGCAACATCTTTCCAAAAGTCCATTAGTAATCGTGTTAAATAATCGAGATTTCAATATTGTCCAAAATAATCGCGATTATGATTTTTTTTTATATATATATATATATAAATCGAGCAGCCCTACTTTCTGGAATGTGTAAATAATACTATAAAACACAACGTCCTGTTCACAAGACCCGTCATTATTTGAGGCCCACCCAAAACAGGTATCAGGACTGGAACTTTATAAGGCAGTGGTAGCCTAGTGGGTAAAGAAGCGAGCTTGGGACCACCGGTTCAATCTCCAGACCGACAGGAAGAAATCTGGGTGGTGAAAGAGCAGCGCTTGTCCCTCCCTCATTACCACCACTGAGGTGCCCTTGAGCAACCCCAACCGCACCAGTGGAGCTGCCCAGTGGCCAGCAGATCACACTGTGGTTGTACTGGGCAGCTTCCAGGTATGAATGTGGAACTGCGTGAATGTGACAGGTCGTCATTGCAAATGAGAAGTTGTTCTCAATCGACTTAGCTGGATATATAAAAAGGTTATGAAGTATCTATAAGGTGGTTGAAATCGAACTGAATTATATGCATGGTAAGAACGAGGTCTGTAGCTCAACCAAATGGGAAGCAGCCTGGACTCGTGTGATTTTTTTTTCTTTCCAAGTTCAGTTCATGCTTCCATATACAGCTACAATATAAATAAAAAGGCTCATGGGGATGATAATTTCGCAGACGGAGTGGTCCACTGTGACTCAGTCACTGTAACTGAATCGTTGATAACATAAACAAGCCTCCGGCACTCGGAGCCAGCGAAGGTGATGCGCTGCGTTAGAGGGATAATGGAAGGTGTGAATCTAACAACGTGTGAGTCTGTTAAGGGTCCTCTCACAACCGCGTCCAAGTCCCGTCCACAGGAGCACCTGGAGGAGTAATGAGCCGTAGTAAACAAGCTAGGTCACTGGCTCAGAGGCGGTGAATAAATATATACGTGTGATTACCCAGCTCAGCCGTAATGTGCGTCTCTGTGTTTACAGCTTGTGTCAACTGTAAACAGCCAATGGGGTGGAGCAGACATTCTAGTGGAAAACACGTAGTATTTCTAATTCAGGAAGCGGAAGTGTTTTGGCACTCTAGCTATGGCGCACACACACACACACACACACACACACACACACACACACACACACACACACACACACACACACACACACACACACACACACACACACACACACACACACACACACACACACACACACACACACACACACACACGTGCCCTGTGCTGCTTGAAAATAATCCATAATCACAATTATTTTGGTATATTGAAATTTAAAGGATTATTTAACACGATTGCTCATTGACTTTTGGAACATTTATGGAACTGAATCGTAAAAACACCTCGAACTGTGATATTTCCTGTCATACTTTTCCCATATGAAATCCCCCTCCCCCCAATCAGAACACAAAACAATGTGATTATGTGATCATTAGGAGCCAAAATCATGATCGCGATTACAATTTGATTCATTGCGCAGCGCCTAAGTGAGGTCCGGTGAGGCGGTGTGGGATCAAGCAGTTGGGCCAGGATGTGGTGGGATTAGGGCTGTTTGAGGGATTGACACCAGAGAGGGTCAGCAATGATAGTTAAATCCTCCGGGCCACTATCTGCTCAATCCCCTTGATTAAAAACCAGGGATCCCCTTCCTCACAGACAAGACACCGACACAAATGAGTAATGGCTGGTCTCGCTCTGTGCATTGAAGCGTTAAAGCTTTGGACATATGTAACGTAGAAGGGAAACTACATGTAGATAGACTAAACACTGGGTATAAGTGCTTGTGACAGACACTGTGAGGGTGGGTGTTTCTAGCTTTAGATCAGCTGGTCTTTGCCTTCGATGCTATACTTCTTTGAAATGTCAAATTCAGTTCCTGAATACGTTCGAGAGGCAGCCGCTCACAGATCAGTATGTTATTGTTAACAAAATGTTATTTCTAACTAGCTCCTATCCTAAAATATAGTCTCAGAACTGACAACACCAGTGGTAGATGAATGGAAGTAAAGCTTACAGGCTGCCCTTTAGCCAGGCACGTTCTCGGTAAATGTTCTAACTGCTTGCCCAATTAATAACCCCTCGCTGTACACAAAACAACCAGTCTTTGAGAGACCTCAGCTCAGACGGCCAGCGGCTACACTCCTTTTCCTTCCTGTCTGTGGGGTAGGTTTAGGTCAGCCCTCCTGTCAGCTGTTTCAGACACCATGACTAGCCACCGGCCCTGGTCTGACAGGCTCTGCCGCCCCCCGGGTCCGCCTGCTTTTTAGGCAAACCACTGGACACACTGGGTCCCTTCTATGCCGCATAAAAAAAAAGAAGAAAAAAAAGAAGCTGTATCTATTGATGGCTGTGTTTGTTGTAGTTGGGCATTAAGTGGGCCAAGCATGGTCGCACTAATGCATTTGCAGACTTGGCGGGTCAATTAGAGCACCACGCTGGGCCCATCATCTAACATGGGGAAACAACCTCGCACACATGAGGGCTGCTGGGATGCAGGCTGTGATCTTCGAGTGTTATTATGTGGAGAGACAGGGAAAACAAGGGGGGTGAAATGAACAAGGTGTGCTGTGTAAAATTTTAAACAATTACTTCATGGTAACTATATATATATGTATATATATATATATACTGTATAATATATACTGTATAATGCAGGCTGCAGAGACTGTACAGAGCTCAAAAGTGTCAACAACTCGAATATATTCACTTTACTGTCACAGAGGAGAGAAGAAACTAGAACAATATTCACCTTTAAGAAGCTGGAATCAGAGAATTTTTACTCAAAAAATGACTCAAAGCGATTAATCGATTATCAAAACAGTTGGCGACTGATTTAATAATCGACAACTAATCGATTAATCAAAGAATCTTTGCAGCTCTGGATGCATGTCTTAAGATCTCTTATACCTCATCACTTCCCCAAATAATATACAGTATATTAAAACAGGAATTCCACAGAGAGCACAGAACGCTGTGAAAATACTGTAGGTTTAGGTTGAAGTCCCCTGCTTGGCGTGGCAGCAGACAGCCTTTCCACTTCCCTTCACATTTAGAGCACAACGCAGTCAGGCAGATGTCTGGGCAGCCAATCCCAACCGCCTGTGACAACCAGCTATCCCTCAGTAAACACTGTAGTATCATCAGACCTCATCAGGACATCAGGCAGGAGTAGCATTAGGATTAGCGCTAGCGCTGTTTCCATCAGTTAAAAGCTTTACAGTATCTGTCAAAAGGCTTACACCTGAGATAGCATTCGCGCTGTAGTGTTTAATCAGCATTTCACATCTCACTTGCAACCCACTAAAACATGCAGAGAGGCTGAACTTGCCCCCCACCCGCCCCAAAAAAACAACCAAATATGCGAACGGTAGTCTGTCAGACAGGAAGTTGAAAAAAAGGGAAGTGCTTCATGGAGAGACATTAGGTCATGTCCTCCTCAAGGCTGAGTGCTGTGTCTTGAGAGACCTTTAAGAAAAAGAGACGGCAGAGCTGTTCCTGTAACGCTGCAGCGAGAAACTGGAAAATTACAAGTCATTAACCGAGCAGAGTGGAGTTCCAGCAAATACTTGAAATATTTACCCCAAGGGGGGTGGTGGTGGTGGTGGACGAGAGCAGAGAGCATGGTGAGCTCCATCCGCCGCCGCTGCATCCATAAAGTTATTTTAGAGGGGGAGAAACTGTCCGGGCAAAGTCCCAAAACTGTCACATACATTTTTCCCCTGAGGTGAGAGACTCTTCACGCTGAGGTGAGAGAGAATGGCTGCCACTGCACATGTGTTACATGTGTTACATGTTCCAAAAGCCCCATCTCGATGTGTGCCGGGCTCGGTCTGCTGGCGTACTCGGGGAGTGGAGGCATAATGGTCTGGGTTGTTAGCGAGCACTCCAGTTGCACTGTGACGGGAACGTTTTTCGACAGCTTTCAGACACTTGGCACTAATGATGTTCTGTATGCCCTATGGTCAGCTGGGAGTTTTTTTTTTCCTTTTCCTTTTCCTTTTCCTTTTTCTTCTTCTTCTTCTTCTTCTTGTTATTCTTGTTCTTGTTCTTCTTCTCAGTGGATCTTTTGCTGGGAAAGCCCTACCAGACACAGATACTACATTGATATCAATTTGTCCATAGGTAGCAGTCTCATTAGCAGATGACTGTATTGGAAAGTCCAGCAGTAAACCTACTCTCTGTCATGTCGAAGTAGGGGAGCCTATGGTAGGTGAAGGCCTGCTACAGCCAGTCAGACAGAGCAGACAGAAGGAACGAATCAATGAGCACCAGAGGCTCCCTGAGGGCCAGCGAAGCACAGGAGGAGAGGGTTATTGTAAATCAATTGTCTGCCAATTCATTTCAATTGATAGCATCAGAATAATGACACGCCATAATAAAATGGTAATCAGGGCCTTCAGCTGCGGGCGGTGGAGAGTCGTTTGGCAATGTGAGCTGCAGGGGAAGTGGCAGCGGCCCACATTCTCCTCCGCTCTTGCATTGCTGAACATGTGCGCGCTTCATGTTTGCGCCTCGGCGGCATTTGCAGTCTTTGTCAGAGCGGTTTATTTTGTTGTTGTTGTTTTGTTGTTGTGGCTGGATGAGTGCGTGCGTTTCTCACCGTGTGCGAGGAACATCCCACGTGCTGCACAGCCTCTGATTTAATCCCCGAGATATGCAGCCCGACGGCGGCGGCAGATGGCTTGCTGAGCAGATTAAAATCTCAACGGCTAACCTCGCGCCAACCCAAACAGACGCACTTCGCGTAAGTGAGAGTAGAAGAGACAATTACTGCACATTTCCATGCAGAGGGGGAGTTGGAGGGGGGAGGGAGAGGAGGATTAAGAAGAAAAAAAAAAAAGACAGAGATGATGTTTGGGTGATTTTGTTTGGCTCCTGAGGAACCACAGACACCCTAAACCCCATCCAATCAATGGCAGAGGGAAGCGATATTAAAACCGCGGGTCAGAGCTGGGGTCAAGCCTCATGAATCAGCATAATTGGATGAGATCTGGGTGTTATGACGGAGCGAGGATAGACAGTAATAAGCTGGGGGGGGGATCTCGTTGGTTCAGAATGTGGGTGGTGAGGCAAACAACTGCTTTAGCCTCGCTTTATCGTTGTGGTGGTTAATAAAATGGGGGCAGATTACGGTGAAGCCCCGCTGACTAATGGCCCTTTGCCACAACCGAGACATTCCATAACTTCACCTGAGGCTTTGGTACCAGTAGGGGTAGGGGGGGGGAGGAGGAATCAATACAGCATAGAATTGCGATGTTTATTATATTTAAAATCAGGGAATTCTTAACTTTTTTCATTGAACAAAAATGGACTTAAACCGATTAATCGATTATCACAATAGTTTAGCGATTAATTGAATAGTTGACAACTAATCGATTCATCTTTGCAGCCCTAGTGCGTGCAACTCTCTGCATTCTATCACAGTGTGTCATTTAATATACGACAAAACACACACACACACACACACACACACACACACACACACACACACACACACACACACACACACAAAGGAGGAGGAACAACTCCCTAGCTTCCAGAAAAAGATTAAAAAAAAGAAAGATTATGTGAAGGGAAAAGAAAAGGGAAGAAAAGCAAACAACAGGATGTTTCGGTTATATGTGTGAGGATGTGTGTGTTTGTGTTTGTGTGTGTGTGTGTGGGTGTGTGTGTGTGTGTGTGTGTGTTTGGATGTGGGGATAGCAGTTGCTCTTCTTTCCTCACTGGAATCCGTCTTAATTAAAAAGGACTGGTTTTACAGTAAGTGTGCGCCCGAGGGGAGCAAACATGTTCCAAAGCACAGCAGCCATGGGGGGTGCGAGGCGAGGCGAGTCGGCATGCTTTCAAAGAGCACTCTCTTCCCGAACACACTCCTAACTAAAAGGGTTCAGTAGAGTACCGCAAGAGGGGTCTTTATGCGCCGCCAGAACATTTAAATGATCCGACATCCCAGTAGGGCCACAGATCCACATTTGACCAGACTGAACCCTAAGAATCCGTAGCTGTCGATGAAATCTGCATCTACAGAGCCCCTTCAAGTACTTGCTGTATGTTCTTCAGCTCTTTGTTGCCACAGCAAACTGAAAAACCCAGTGTGTGTATGTGTGTGTGTGTGAGAGATGTTGATGATGGAAGCAGCCAATCAGGTGGGGGGACCAGAGCCGTAGCCACAACAACCGGTAAACCCATTGCTTTAGTGGAGAAGTGTAGACTAAACTGACAATACAGATTCAAAGCAGACCCTGGGGGGAATGATCCTCTATAACCTGAGTCACCACGCGCACACACACACACACACACACACACACACACACACACACACACCAGAGAGCAGGGATCACGGTGACCTGCCAGAAACACACACACACACATTTGTTTTTTCGGTTGGAGTGACATCTGTTTCATCCTGTGGATTTGGATAGATTTTCAGTGTGCGCGAATGTGTGTGCGTGAAAGGGTGCGTGTGACTGCATGCCTGGGAGAGTGCTGACTGCACACACAAACACACACACACACACACACACACACACACACACAACAGCATGAGTAGAAGGGCAAAGAGACGGTGAGTGACTCACCTTTCCTGTTTGCAGACACTAGTCATGAGAAGTGTGAATGTGTGCGTGTGTGTGTGTGTGTGTGTATGTGTGCGCGTGCGTGCGTGCGCCAACATACATTCCTGTGCCTCTATGTGCCAATATGTGCTGACTACCTTAGTTCTGGACTCCGTAACTGTCTCCACTGTGCCAACACACACACAAATATGTGTGTGTGTTGGCACAGTTTGTGTGAGGGAGTTATTTTACTGCAGGTGAGCTGCATACCACAAACTAAGCTTCAGATAGATGGACTGATAACAGACAAGCAGGTACGGGCATGACACACACTCTCACACACACACACACACACACACACAGATGTGGAATGATGAACAAAGACCGATTCGATGCAGCTGCGTATACAAAAGTTTGACAAAAAACAACAGGAGCGCTTTGATTTAGTCTAAACATTCGTTTTCTCACACCTGCGCGCACGCGCACACACACACACACACACACACACACACACACACACACACACACACCAATCAAGGAAATGGCAGAGCAGAACAGCAGCCTCGCACTCAGAGTTGACCTTTTCACTTACTTCAATCTGTTAAATAAAATGCACCCCATCAATCCGGCTTTGACACCGCTAACATACCTCATCCCTCCTCACACACACACACACACACACACACACACACACTATCAATCATATGTCAGCATGAGCTAATGCACCTCATCTTTCATTCATGGAGAGGAAACGGCATGAATAAGCAGCAGCCATGTTCCTGCTGAAATGTGGGATTAGCGCTGTTAACTGAAGCTCACACTGTATCTGAACAGGCTTCAGGGAAGCAGATAGAGTACAGTCAGTGGAGGGCTCTGGGTGAGGCTGCATGTGTTAGCTCGGTGTACATACTTTCGGTTGGTACCTCAGGATTATTGAGGTTCAAAACCAAACGCCAACTATGGCGGGGGGGACTGGTTGAAGGTTTTTATATCATTCAGGGGTGCAGACTCATCAGGGGTGACAAAATGTGACAGAGATGGAATTTTCCTTCTTTCTTTCTTTCTTTCTTTCTTTATTTATTTATATATATATATATATATATATATATATATATATATATATATATATATATATATATATATCAATCAGCTTTGGATAGCCAGTCGATTTTAGCAAAAACTCACCCCAGAATTAAAGGTCCAATATGTAATATTTGTACTGTAATAAATCCAAAAATGACACCAATGCCTCATCAGATATTAAGGAAACATGTTAAACTGAAATACTATCTTTTCTGACAACAATGCTAATGTCAGTACTTTTTCTTTTTGAAATTTACATTCCGTGACGGAATTTATGTTTATGTTTTGATCTGTGTGTTGTTATCAACGGCCCAGTTTGACAGGCAGGCCGGGTTGCCAGATATACCTGTAAAAACTTAAACCCAGCACGCTACAGCTGTAACGGTAGTACAGCCATGAAAGCAGCAAACAAAAAAACAGGATCAACGGAGATAGATTCTACATGACATAAAAAAAAGAAAACAGCATGTTTCTAACAGTTGCGTGACCAGAGACGTAACAACCCCCTGGTAAATATTGGAGATGTATTTGAAAGATGGAGACAGCTTAGATCCCAAAAGGACGCAGAGGTGGCTTATTTTCTCCTGAACAGGTAAGCATTAGCTTCAGGCTAATTTATCACAGCTACTAGGGACGGGCATTTTTTGTCATTTCAACATTTGTGTACTCACATTGAATCATATAGCTAGAGTAACCGAGTTGGTTACTCGCAAAAACAATTGAGACATAGCCAGTAAAGTGATCCCGACTGGTCCTGGCTAACGTCGCCATGCTAACCCTGCTAACGTTACCGGGAGGACCAGGAAAGCAGCCCATGGCTGTTTACAGCGTGTAGTTCAGCAGCTGGAGCCGACAACGGTGAGTTATTTTAAACCACGAGAGGGGGGCTATAAATCGGAAAGAGGGGACTATGAGTTTGCAGTGTGTTTAGCGATTGTTGCCGTAATTCTAAGCCAATGAAGTGTGTTCCGTCGGCAAGGTAGTGGTATTTTTAGCGTTTCGTATTGTAATTCTAAGCCGAGGAAGTGTGCCTGACTGGCGTGTGGAGAGGACAGTGAGGTTGTTGTGTTTTTAGCGGTTCATACTGTAATTTTAAGCCGAAAAAGTGTGTCTTGTCAGTTGGTTATAGAGCTCCGCGTGAGCATGGGCTTTTATGACTGTCAATATAGCCAGCATCTACCGTTAGCTACTCCGCTGTGCTGTGGAGTAATGTCTGGCTATGTGAGACTAGCATCTACCGTTAGCTACTCCGCTGTGCTGTGGAGTAATGTCTGGCTATGTGAGACTAGCATCTACCGTTAGCTACTCCGCTGTGCTGTGGAGTAATGTCTGGCTATGTGAGACTAGCATCTAACGTTAGCTACTCTGCTGTGCTGTGGAGTAATGTCTGGCTATGTGAGAAAAGCGTCTAGCAACATTGTTGTGAATGCTGCGGTCTCAGCCTGGCAACCCCCGTGAACTTCGAGTCTGGGCAGGAGGGGGAGGGGGAAACGACCCTCCAGTATTTTGAATTGGTAGTGCAGTAACTATTTTAACCGCTAGCTGCCAGTATTACATACAATATTACATATTGCACCTTTAACACGATTACTGCTACAAATGCAAAAAAAATAAACTCATCGGTTGGACGGGAATCACAAAAATTACCTTTTTTGGATTGAAAAAGGCAATTTTTGCTGAAAGGTTACAATTTTGCACCCCCTGATCAATAGAAATGCCTCGTGGTCAGAGACGACAAACAATTTAAGATGCCCCCTTGGCCTCTGGGAACCTGTGATGGGGCATTTTCCCTATTTTTTTCTGATAATTTACAGCCTATAATGTCGTTGTAGCTAATAATTATTAATTATACAGTCAATCAAATCAAATTAATTTATACTGAAAGTGTGCCGTAGCTGTAACACGAAAAAAAAAAACGGCCGCCAAATGCTTAATTTGCTGACCCAAAAATTGTGGATTTTTACAGTTTCCAACTTTACCGCTGAACTGGAAAAGCTGGAAATTGGACCTTGGGCGGACCTTTTTTGTTGTGGTCGTTCCACAGCTTTGGCTTTGGCTTCGACGGGACCGCGTCGCTAGTTTTGGGATCGAGAAGAGCAGCACAAGGAAGAAAACCAATGCGCAGGTTGCAAACAAATGACGAGGCCACGCCTGATTGCCTCCACTTCTCCCATTGTTTTTTTCAGGAAAGCTCATCGTGCACTCCTGCTATTCACCACCCTTTATAAGCACCTATGTTGAGCAAATAATACAAGCGCTCAAACTTGAAGTGATTCTAATAGAGCTGTGTGTTCTGATATCAGTTGTGGCAGCTTCATTTTGTGGAAGCCTTTGTCTGTCAAAGATGTTCAACTCGAGAGACACGCAGAACTCTTCTCATCGGGCCATTTTATTTCCATTTGCCTCGGTTTTTATTCACTGACTGGCGTGTTCCGGTGCACTGCACATAGACTTCCTTCTGTCGTGTCTTGCTCTCTGTGATTCCACACCCTCCTAATTCTTGGAATTGAGTTTCCCTTGTTAGCCCCCCCCCACCCCAACCTCTCCCTGTCCCTGCACATGCTTTTTTTTTTTTTTTATTCCTTGTACTAGTCAAGTCTGGCATGGACTGTGTTTTTCACCATAGAAACCGACATAACAGACCAACACAGCCCAGCTCAGGCTCAGCAAACAGAGACCAAATAAAATCCATCATTCAGTCGGTGTGTGCGAAAGCCTTTTTTCCTCTCTCTCTCTCTCTCTCTCTCTCTCTCTCTCTCTCTCTCTCTCTAAAGAAACCTTACAAACGCTTCCAAGACCATTACAAAACCTGCAGAGCCAGACAATGCAATAACATCTTCAGAAGATTCCTGTAATGTCATGTCACTGATGACTACATCCCTCGGTGAGACGTGACATGATGCGCTGCAACATTTGCATCATTCCACTCATCACGAAAATATCCGGACCGGTTCGTACGGAGAGGATTTTTGTCCAGATATTTTGTCCTTAAAACAAAGTGGCTTCAAAACTCCAGCGCCACACCTCCCCAGCACATGAACACCACTAAAAAAAAAAACTGCCAATTTGAACCCATTCTTATGATGTAATCCCCTAAAATGTCGGATATTTGTTTTAGTTATGTAAGCCCTCGGCTCCTCCACTGGGTTCGCCAGATGGAACAAATGACGGATCTCAGACGTTTGGCGTTTCCTGGCCCGGAGAAGGGGGGGGGGGGGGGGGCTGCCTCGCAAGCCATTTCCCTAAGACGCAAACCGTTCAATGAAACCCACACATATCAGACCGAGTCTGTGGAAAACAACAGCAGATAAAAAAAAAATATGGGGGCTCTGCCTTTCGTTTTATTTCTCACTGGAAGTGGGGAAGCACATTTAGTAATGCCAGTGTAATTACTGCAGTCTATTGTACGCTGCCAAAGGCTTTGTAGCTGCAGGTTTTCCAAAAGCCAACTGTAAGACTTTTTAAGACTTCATTAATGCTAGATGGGATCGAATTTAAGACCAATTTGAGAACAAAATGGAAGAAACAAAGCTGATGAAATATGGATTTCTGGCAATGTATCTGCTAGGGGGATGCGGGGGGTTGTTTTTTGAAAGTTTTGGCATTGAGAAATCAATTTCCAAAACAACCAACCATCAGAATAAATAGCTGCTGGTCACCAGGCAGGACGTACCAAAGTAAACAAAGAAACACATCACTACATGCTGAAAAATAAGACCATTAACTAAAATCTGAAAAAATCTTTTAAAGGAACTGTGGATCCCCCTAAAACATTTACTTTATTTAAAGTATTTACTTCGACTTTCTGGGCTTTGGGAACGTTCTGTCAGCCTACACTTTGATTGCCAAGTCTCATAAATAACGTGCTTTTCTTTTTTCCAAAATGCCACATTCATCAGGGAGGGCACACACACACACACACACACACACACACACACACACACACACACACACACACACACACACACACACACACACACACACAAACAGAGTCAGCTGACACTGGCCAGCACCAGGCCAATTGGCCAGCCGTCTGTCGCTTTGGACAATCAGCCCCGCTGCCCTGAGTCAACCCCGCGGCCCTCTGGGATATCTGGGCTGTGAGAGAGGGGGGGAGATAAAGGGAAAAGGGGAGGGCAAGCGCCGATGGTGGCTGTAGGAAAAGTGTACGTGACACACAGACAAGAGCCAGAGAGACAGACTCTGGCAGAAGAAGTCACAGACTCTCTCTATCAGCTGTCTCTGGACTCCGTCAGCTGTCTCTTACCGTCTCTCTCTCTCTCTCTCTCTCTCTACATATCCTTTAACCTTGATTGCTCAAGTGCCATCCATTTGTTCTGTCTGTCCCTGTCAATTTAAAACCCCCACGCTATGACAAAGACCCTGCCGCTACTATTATTTACCGTCAAACCTATAAACATGAAAACCTGACGCGTCCTTGTGCTATTTTTACATTCGATTCGGACGCACTATGACGAGTATGCTGCACGCTCCCCGACGATGCAAGGTCTTTCCTCTTGTCCAGATGCCTCCCACCCTCATTTCCACGTCATCAGCGTCCATTACACAGTTACATAATTGCATTTGGCTAACTATGTGACCCCTCCTCCCCCCTCCAATCTCACCCATCGTTTACGTCTGAGGCCGAGGAGACGAGATTCCGAGACAGACTTATCACAGTCTGTTTTGTTACTGTGCTTGTGGAACTTTCATCTGTTTCCTCAAACGATAAAATGTGCTCGCAATCAAAGATTCAATTTCAATGCTGAGAAAGTCCAGATAAACTTGCCTGGCTGTAATCTCCATGTAATCAGTTAAGCACAAAGTGCCCAACTTTTTGTATCGGTTGGATGTGTGTGAGTGTGCAGTCTCCTCTCGGAGAGCATGTTGTTGTTTCTATGCACGTGGGGCTTTTATCAGTGCTGGAGACTGGGCTGGCCTTCTGCTGTTGGTACTGCCGAACCAACCGTCATAAGAGGATGGTACACTTGGGAGACCCGGGATACATGGATTTAGAAAACACATTAAGGCGCTGACGCACCAACCCGATTATCTGTCGTCGGACGGCCTGGCGAGGTCGGTGACTCGAGTCAGTTCGGTGAGTTTTTTCCGTGCCGTCGTCAGTTCGTTTTGGCCGATTTGACTTGTTGAATCGCCAAATCTGCCAGTGGGCAGTCGGACTCAATAGAGAGCCGAAGTCACGCCCCTTCCGGTGGACCTCATGGGACCTTAACTCGGAAAAAATATGAACGGTAGTGAACGGGGAGAGGGCAATTATTTTTGGATCCTGTTTGAATTGAGCCGTGGATTACAAATATGATGTTCGTCAATTTAAATGCAAATTTTTCAAACGAAGAAAGTAACGCCGGTATCTTCTCATTACTAGCCATCGCATTTTCTCCCGTTCAGCGAGTAATGACAACGACGATGATTCTCTGCTACTATCACCACTCTCTCATGGAAACAATGACTGACGACAGCGTGCTCTGTTTTTTTATGAGGTCTAGAGAGATCAGTGTTTCCTCTATGTTGATTTGACCGTGGCGCTCAAGTCGGCGTCGCTTCGGCGTGTTCCGAGGCACTTTTTTGACTCGGGGAGACGGGAGCCGACTGATCAGTCCGAGTGCCTTTTTCTGCCGACTCATTGGCCGTTGGGTTGGCGTGTCAGAGCCTTTAGCTGAAATTGGGGCAAAATTGAGCCAGACTTGCTTAACATACAGAGATGTAAAACACATATAGATCTGAAACTTATGTTCCGGCCCATATCACGCCATTTCTGTCGGCTGCCCAAGTTCACGGCAGCCCACGCAAATCTCTGCGTGTACAGCCGTGTGCTGCCCAAAATGTATGACAATGCAAATCTTCAACTTCAGTATTCAGCAACGGTGGTTGTCGATTGTATAATGATAACTGGTCAGTGACCAATCATTGATCCACCCAGGCAGGGGATGTAAGCAGCGCCGATGGTTTGGTGGCAGACGCGTCCGACCCTACGCAGGGACATTTAGCTCTGGGTATTGCTACCATTGCTACAATCAGGGGAGCACTCCTGAAGTTTTTTAGGCTTCTTGTGCAAACTTTTCCTGACCTCTTTTGTTCAGTTTGACATAAGGCCTGGAAGTTGCCGCAATGGCGCCAAAAATTCAAGCTGGGGGGCTAATTTGCCCGCTGGGACACCCTGAAAGGACACGAACAGAGGGGAAATTTGGAGAGCAGAACGAGAATCTGTCTTTCTCTTAGAGGACGAGGGAAATAAAAAGTGTTGTGTGCAGAGTTCAGAATGTACCAGTTGGAACTGGCAGACCTGGAGATTTTCCATAAGCTATGCTTCCCTGAGAGGTCTCCCCGGTTCCGCTCCACTCCCAAACTCTCTTTTTCTCGTCATTGTACAGTCGCATCATTTGGTCTTCCACAGGACAACATGTGAAGATTAACCTTTCATACACACTAAACTAAACAAAGAATGGAGAGAGGGAGGGGAAGACCATAGGATATATGAAGCCGAGGTGGAAGCAACAAGAGGAAACGGCCATTTCCTCAACTTCCCCGTTCCTTTCATTTTGTCTCGTCATGTGGAAGGGAGACTACAGTCCCATACCAGAAAGAAAAAAAAAAAAAAAAAAAGGCAGAAAATATCACAATGAAAGGAGAAACGGGGAGTGAGAAGTAAGGCACAAGAAAAATAAAAAATGTATCAAGAGCTGAGGCAGGCAGGAAGCTGCCCCTGGGCTTGAGTGCGGGTAAATTAACATCAAACTGTCTGTAGCTCGGCTGCTCGCCACAAACAAGGGCCCAGCCTTCTCCCCGACGTCTCTTCGACCTATAAAAAATTACATTTAAAAAGGAAGGGAAGCTTGCATGTCCCTCCGCTGCCGCCGAGGTGAGGCCACGCACCGGTTTGAACTTCCCAGAGAATACATAAATACAAGGCCAAAGTTTACCGCCGTGGAGCGGGAACATGCAACGGGCAAGCGTGCTCACAACAGCAGATAAGCGCAATGGACTGCAAATAGATGTAGCGAATTAGAAGGAAGCTGAGGTGCTAATGGCCCAAGACTAATAAGGGGCACTTAAGTCAATTAGAGGGAGTACAACTATCGTGTCTCAACTGGCTTCAGCCCTCCATTTGTCTAGATTTATGTTCACCCCCCTGCAAAGCCAATAGCTCTCAGTTATTTAACTGAATTAGTCATTAAAAGAAATACCAACACCTGCCGTGTGTAGAACCGTGTTTCAGCGATACAGTGGCTAGATAAGTGCCTGCGTGGGTGATGGTATCACAGGCCTATCAACCACTGTCAATAACAACTTCTGAATTTCGCTGTTGATACATTTTCGATTAATGTGTGTGTGTGTGTGTGTGTGTGTGTGTGTGTGTGTGTGTGTGTGTAGGACCAAGTCCCCCAACATGATCTGACCCAATCCCTGCCAGGCACTGGGGTGTGAGGGGGGCTGGCTGGCTGGCTGGCTGGCTGGCTGGCTGGCTGGCTTAAGTAGGCAACCAAACACTGGCGAGTCTGCACTGGCCGTAGTGAGCAGTGACTCCGATCGATTTCATTGCGTAGATTAGATTTGGGGAGTGCAGTAGGATGGAGCGGATGGTGCTTTGAGTGGAGGGGGTGGCAATCATCAGGCGCCTAGTTGGTCTAGCCAACACACACACACACACACACACACACACACACACACACACACACACACACACAGAGGCCAGGGGGTGCCAGATATCAATGCTGGCTGGTGGTGCAGTTAGGCAGCTGTTAGCGTTTCAGAAAAAATTAGCACCAGGTTCAACTGTAAACAATGAGCTCATTCTCTCTGCTAGAGCGCCGCGCAACACACCACATCTGTTTTGAAACAAGCAGTCTTATTCAAGGCCCACACTGAGGTAATCCACACCCCACTTGTAAAAAGCAAACTGGGAAAAGCACTTGAGGGGACCTTAAAGTCATGTAATGCCCTGAAACACTGTGAATGACATTACTAACATGCGAGACTAGCATGTACACTTTACCTACACAATGCACCAGTGAAGAGATAAAGATTAATATTAATGAAGATTACGTACGGAAATGCTTCCCGTTTACTTGGAGGGGGACAGATGATTGGACTTGTAGGCTCACCCAACTTTCAAGTACATCACATGTGGAAGAAGGTACAGTATAATCAAGCTTTCTAGCTAATACTATAATTAAATCACCGAGAATGTATTGCCTGCAGATCCACAAAAGGTCTAAGGCAGATTCAAAGAACAATTCAAGTCATGGATTTGACTGTTTAAGAGCCATTGGCAGCATTTCTTTAATCCATTAACATTGTGCAGAAAATTGACACACACCGTGGTTTTAAATGGATTACATCAGTTTAATACAGACTTGTGACTCGCTTGAGATGCAACAAGTCATCCAAATGAAATGTCAAAATTAGCGTTTCCTGGTCTGCTACTGCTTAGGTCAAGGTTTAGTTTGGGCACCAGAACGATTTGGTTAGGGGTATGGAAAGATCACTGTTTGAGTTTCAAAAACTACTTTTTTGACGTTAGAGAAACCCAACGGTTAACCGATTGGATAACTGCATGATTAGGGTTAGGGATCGACTGTGGTCACGGTTAAAAGAAACTGTGACCAACAAAACTGACTGTTGTTAGGACGTGCTTCCAAACATCTGAACCTACCTCTTCCCTAAAATCTTGGCTGCGTAAAAATGGCCCATGTGTCAATTCGAGGCATTTGAACAAATAACTGATGCTGTCATTTCTTTGGGGGAGGAAGGTAAACCATCACGGGCAATAGCTCAACTTGTAGTTTTGGCCAAGCTTCACTGTTAGGGAAGATCAGCCTAAAATATCTGTATGGTCCTTTAAGTTGCTCAGCAAATCTTCTATGATGTAAATGCACCCAAAAACACAAAGCCTATATCCTGGAGATGTTTTGTGTTTACTGCATGACTAAATAAAAGAGCCCAGCTTCACCATAGGGCCAGCCTGGATGACAACGCCTTGGAGGGAGACAGTGGGTGAGTCAGAGAGACAACAGGCACTATCTATAGCTAGCTACTGTAAATAGGTCAACCTTTAAGTCTCCTATCGCATGCTGCAAAACAGCTGCAGCAACCACTGGACATGTTCAGGGGTGAACCCAGACAGTAAAGACTGGCAATGTGGTTCACCATGTGCAGATTATTTTTTTACATTACTTTGCGACAATGTGAGTCTGTTTATACTTTTGTCTTGGGTGTCTATGACTTTCAATTTCAACAGCAGACTGAGAGAAAATTAGGCAGAAAACAAATGTGAGATCTACTTCTTTCTCCTCACAGTTTGTTGCTTTTTTTTTTTTTTTAGCCATGCGGTCCCTGGTGTGTGCGTGGCTGGCAAGAGGGTCAAACAGACAAGAGGAGCAGGTGGCACCCAGGTGGGTGCTGCCAGGTTGGTGGGTAAGGATTGGTGGGCGCTGCCCTTTCACGATCCACGGGCCATCTGCCTCGGCCGGCAGTGACTAGCGTCCCAGTGACAAAGAGGGAACAGAGGGACGGAGGAAGGAAAGTGAACTGCCGTGTCAGAAAACCTACAGATTGTTAGCTGATTTTCACCACCTTCCTCCAGTTTGTTCTTGCTGCAGAAACAGCTCCGACAGACTTGCTCCGTGTCTGGTTATAAACTACATTATGGTTATATTGGTGTGATATTATGCCGTTTTTTGAAGCTGGGAGTTTGCAGTTTGGCCGTCGCCATCTTGGTATTTTGGATCCAGAAGTGACCATATTTGGACAGAATGGCAGAGCTGGGGAGGATGGCGCGTCTAACCCAGTAGTTTCAATGGCGCTGTGCTAAGCTAAACGCTAAAAAAGAGGGAAAGTTGCAGATTTTTAACCCTGCAGAGATTTACCGGCGGGTAAACGCAGACCTCTGGGTACCAGTCCTGTCTGTCAGCATGTATGGCAGTTCACAGAGTTTATTGAAAAAAGGCAGACTTTCCCTTAAGTTACCAGCTAAAGCTAGCGCTAGCTAGCTTGGTTGGCAGAGAAAGACATTTTATGGCGACCAAAATGTTCCGGTTAACTTTGGTAAAGTTAAAAACACACAGTGAGAGGGTCAAAGTTTAAGATAAAAACATGGACAACACCCAAAAACAGGTTCACGGCTATTTTAATGTCCACAGTACCACGGTTAGCACTGCTAAGCCTCTTTCCCCTGCTTTACCGTCCCTTTTAAAATGAATAGGACCACCATTTACGAAATGAATGTCATGCTGTATTGAAGAAGACTTCAAAAGTATAGCGACTGAGACCATAAACTCAATATGAGAACGTTTACTGACGTAATAAATCAAGTGAGAAGTAGGGCCATTTCCCCCATGGACTTCTATAGAAGGAGCCAGTAGAGTCGCCCCCTGTTGGAGATTAGATAGACTGCAGCTTTTCAGGCCCGGAAGTTGCCGCCTGGTTTCGACCCTAGACAAAACCTACATCTGTTTGTCCTACATCCGTGTTGCAGCATGGAGTAAAGTGGAGGGATTGGTCTCGTCTCCATAGAGACTTGATGTCACACTCTGGCAATTTAATTTGGCAAACCAATTTATGGAACAGTTAATTGCAACACTGCTCTATTTAACAGTTAAATGAGCTCTGGAAGATGTCCTCGGTCTTGTGACCTCAGAAATGTCATATATTTTAATCAGAGCCTGAGCAATAGTTCACTGTGTGCACTGTCCTTGTGACAAAAGTCTATTTTGTGTGAAGTTTTGATAAAGAATAATAGTCCTTTGCTTCTGCAGCTTTTCAACTTCTACATCAAAAACAGGATCAGTGAGGGGGTGGGGGGGTCAGGATGTCTGTACAATCTGCTGGCAGCTCGTGTTTATGAGGCTCTGCTACACCTGGCTTTCTTGTTATAAAAAAGGGAGACTGGCAGAAATAAAACTGGGGGCTTGTTGCAGTGCTTAAATCCGTCTCAGCTTTCTATCTTCCTTCCATCGGAACGAGATGGGGGAGAGAGAGAGTCGTATGAGCTATTTACGAGGAAGGTCACAGTGAGAGGGCATGGCGAGGAGCCAGCAGTCTCTCCCTCCTTCTCCTCCTCCCTCCCCATGTCTTTCTTTTATCCTCTCCACTCTACTTCTCCTCTTGTAACTCTTGGAATCGACACTTTTATTTTGGGATCGAAACTGGAGGTAGTGGATATCTTGCAGCAGTATTCAGTATCTTCAATGTGGCAATAATCGTGAGTACATTTACAAAGATTTACATGTAGGTTACATCAGTCATGTTCACCCTCTTAATGGAAACAAATCTCTTTCTTATTTGGACCACAGACGCTGACATTTGTCCGTTTGGTAAGTTAAAGCAAGTAATGCTGAACAGTGGCCACATTTCAGGATATTGGCCCATTGGATTGTCCTACACTCCGCCCAAGATTCTTTTGAATGGCTTGCCTTGAAGACATCCTCATTAGGGGACCTTACTGAAAAGCAGCGTGGAACCACAAGCAGGAAATGGTGAACTGACCGAGCAATGTCACCAACATTGCAGCAATATCTGTCCAAAGTTTGCCAACAGCAGCCACCAGAAGCAGAAGTAAGAGAGTGTTCAATTTCAACTTTTCAAAATACTAATAATATACCATTTTATTTATATAGCACTTTTCCTAACAAGCCTAAAAAGTTCTGTACAGTAAAAAAAAAAACAGCACATAAAAACCAGAAGCAACAATAATAGAAAATGCGGAGGGATACTTAAAACCCCGGAGGATAAAATAAGAGAAAAAGAATATATATAAAATAGCAAGGGAGGGATAAAACCCTGCTACATATTAAATATTCATAAACACTTCATATTAAAGAATTTTTTTAAGAAGGGATTTAAAAGAGGCTAATGATGCTATAGCCCGTTTGATCTCAATATGCAGAGTGTTGCAGTCTGGGGGCTCTGACAACAAAGGCCTGGCCGGTCATCTTTGGCTACAAGCCGAAGATGGAGCTGCATCCACCGATCTAAGGGAGCACCCAGGCCCACCAGGGGGACAATGAGGCGCTAGCATGCTAACGGTTAGCCCTTCTAGGCCCCCTCGTTTCGGGCTAGTGACGTAGAAAGCCATGCAGATTGTGAACAGCTCAACCGGAGACTGAAGGAAAGGACACATTCAGAAACCCGTATCTCACTCAGAACAAGTTTGTGTGCGTGTGGAAGCACCGGAGACACAAAATAACACCCCAAAGCCCAGAAAAAAAGTGATTTTTTTTTCATAATATGGGCACTTTAAGCAGGCCATGAGGCCAAAGGCCCAGATTTGGATGAACCAACAATTTAAAGCTGTTAAAAATCGGCACAAAAAAAATCGGCACAAAATATCAATCGACAGTTTCACTTGAACCCAACGTGTTCTTTATCTCTCTCTCCTTGTAGCTCGCAGCCTCAGCAGCCTCCATCCCCTCCATCCCCTCCCGCCCCAACTCACACACTTCAAAACTCAAGAGAGCACTCCGGCAGGAGTAGGCAGCCGCAGAGGCAGAAGAGGGTTAGATTAGGTGTGAAATACGTTCTGCGACTTTCAAACAAGGAGGAGAGAAAAAAGCACTGTGGCATCGCTGGAAAGGAGTGGGCGAGCGAGACAGACAGCACCTAGTGGAGGGCTGTCCCTTTGATGTTTAATTTAGAGAGAGAGGGAGGGAGAGAGAGAGAGAGAGGCTGAAAGGATGGGGGGAGTGGATGGAGAGCGAGATGGTGGTTGAAAACTCCACTGTTTTCCCATCAAAGGCTCTGGGTTTCCTCTCCTTTTCATTTATTCACCAACAATGATAAAGGAGTTACTACGGCCTGGAATACAACAGCAGAGAGAAAAGGCTGGGGGGGGGTGGCTGGTGGGTAGCGGTGAATAAGGAAGGAGGAGAGGATGATGGAAGGAAGCGGGGAGGAAGTGCAGGAGGAAATGGGGAAAGTGAAAAGAGCTTCTTAAAAAAAAAAGAGTTGTTCTGGAGGGTCGAGCCAAATCTGGCTCACGGAAGCATGTTTTTCTCCGCCATTTCCTCTCTTCCTCTTATATCCCCCTCTCCGTCTTTATCTCTTCTCCTTCCCTCCGTCTCTCTCCCCCTGTCCTCTGCTGGGGAGCCCTTCCTCCTCCTCCTCCTCCTCCTCCTCCTTTCTGCTCACTGAGTGAAAAGTGGAGCTGTGTGCCAGGCGGAGGAAGCAATTAAAAATTAATGGAAGCTGAGTGATAGAGAAACCTGCAAGGGCGTGCCGCCCGCCACACACACAAACACACACGCAAGCACACAGACACACACACACACCCGTACGCACGCACACACATGCGTCTGCCCCCACGGACACAGTTCCCCTCCTCTTTTCCTGCGCGCTCTGTCTCTCCCTTCCTCAGTTTCTCTTCACCTCTCTCTGGTTCGGTGCGTCTCGGTCGGAGAGCCAGCCGTGACGGTGGGGGGTCCGACGGTTCCAACGCATTTCTTTACAGAACGTGATGAAATGTGCCATGAAGTCGTGTGTCTTTTGTCGTGGTAAATACAAAGTTACGTCCTTGTCAGGGACGGGCCTGCAGTCTGCAGACGTGGACATCATTTGGTCTTTGGCCCCCCACTCCACCCACCACCTTCCCAAAAAAGTGTAGACTAAACTAAATCAACGCATGGTGCATGTGAACAAACAAAATGGTGGACTGCAGTCAAAACAAAGTGTAGCATCTGGTTTGGATTTCAACTTGAACATTTTCAAAACAGCTTTATTTGACCGCTCCCCCCCAAAAAAAAACAACCACTACTGCCCAGTTCGCCTGCAGCTGGTCAACATTGACCATCTGATTGGCTTGCTTTTTTTCTTTTTTTTGAGCGCGTCATTAGGTGTGTTTATTACATGGTCAAGAAATACGTGTAAACCACACAGCGACATGCGAGCGCTTTTCATCCATCTGGCACGCCATAAATGAACTGACAGCGAGTACGCCGGCAGTTGCTCGCAGCACGGAATTCGAGACCAAGTTGGACACGCTCGTGGTTCTGTTTATACGGTGCTTCGGTGCACGTGTGCAGTAGAGTCAGCCTGCGGTGTGGCGTCTGCACAAATTCTCACGGACAAGGGCAGGAAACACATGTACGTCACACCGACCTAAGTGGTATGACGGAGTCTGAATCTGAAGGCCTTTTCTCACCGTTTCCCTGTTTCCTTCCCCCCCCATCCTTAAAGCTTTAGTGCGTTACATCCACGCCGTCGCCAAATGAGTTGCTACAAAGCTAATTAAAACTATCAGCTCCACCCAACTCTCTCTGGATGTCTCAGTATGGCTACGTTCAGAAGATCGTGGTGTCCGGTGACTTTTCCGTGCAGAAGCTCGAGTAAAGATAATGACCTCTTCTAAAGAGTCCGTCATGGTTTTTGTTAATCCTCCATGTCCTCCTTGGCTACTAGCAACTGCGCGATCACGGAAGGCTTGTGCCATTTAGAATTCCTCGTGGGGGAGGCAGAAACCACGCACTGTAGCTTTAAGTTGGGCCGAGTGACCTGAGTGGCCAGCATCTCCATATGCTAATGTCTCCTTGGTACGAGAGAAGTTCCATCAGGTCCTTCTTGAGCTGCTATGATGGATGGATGGATGGATGGATAGATGGATAGATAGATGGATAGATCTTTATTGTCATTGTATACAGTAAAACGAAATCCTGTTGGAGCCATCCTGTCCAAATAGCAGCACAGAGTAAAAGATATATACAATATATACACACATACACCGGCACATTCTCACCCAAGTACATCTCGCACATCAACATTCATCTCGCACATACATGTTCATTCCATGTTCTCAGTAAATAGCAAGAAAACCCGTAAACACAGCAGTTATTGCAGGGGCCGAGGGATGTGTGTATGTTTTTATGTTTGGATGTGTGGATGTGTGTACAGTACGATTTCTGTAATATGTTCACAGCTCTGGGGAACAAGCTGTTCTGGGGGGGTGATGAACAGGGACGAAGGGATGTTTTGGGGGGTGAGGGGTCTCCTGCCTGATTGGTTTGCGGCCCGCGTGAGAAGGCGGCTTGAGTATATTTCACTCAGGATTGGTATATATGAGATGTGTGTGTGGTTGTAACCTTTACAGACTGCTTACTAATCATTATCACTTTTATCATATTATCATACCTGACATAACTTTCACCATATCCACCTTGATTTTATTGTCTTTCATGTTTTTAACCCTAACACCTTGATTTTTTACTACTAATTGATTTCACTATTGATGAAATTGTTGGGCTTGTATCAACGTTTTAATTAGGCCTATGTTTTGTAAGGTGTCCTTGGGTGTCGTGAAAGGCGCCAACCAGTAAAATGTTGTATTGTTATTATTAGGCCGGCACTATTTTTCAATGGAAATCTAGCTATGCATGTTCGAACAGGACAAATGATGGGTTTACAAGGAAAAAGTAGAACTCCAGTTGGCTATAATAGCCATGTTTACCTCGCTCAGCACTCAAAGTACATCTTTTGTCTACAAAAACTGTGGCATTTGCTGCTTGCGTCAATTTATATTGGATTTATTTTTTTTTATTTTTTTCATTCCTTTGTTGGACTTCTCTTTGTAAATGGGTTTGGATCTTTTTTTTTGCCAAGTATTGTAGCGAAGGCAGGTCACCTCAGCACCTCCACATCATAAAACAATACACTCTTATTAAACTTTTAAATAAGACTTAGAGGTGCTATTTCACACAGCGAATGCCATACACTTATAAGTACAGTGTATTGTTCAGTCAGTCAAATTGTAACTAATATGATCTTGGTTATATAAGATCTTTCAGGATGCATTGTTTGTTTGTGTAGTAGGCTTGTGAATCGGTTTGCTGGTAGTAGGGCTGTGCTGATGAGCCATTACAGATTTTACATTTTTTTCATTGTTTTATGACAGGGCTGCTGTCCAATACTTGGTAGTTATTGGGACGCTCACAGATGACAAGCACAGCAATAGTGCTGAGTTGGTTGTCGCTCATTTCTCAACAAAAACCTCATCACCCCCTCTTTCTCTCTCATCCCGTGGTCCTCAGCGAAGGACATGACCTCTCACCTCTGTCCTGGTATACCTCCTCCCCCCCCCCCTTAACCCAAACAAACACACACACACACAAACTGGAAGCCCTCAGGGTGCAGCGGTCACTCTATCAGAAGCCATTTGCATTCCTAACAGGAGGATGTAGACCATGCAACGCCACACACCCATAGAGCCACCCTGACCCTTGACCCCCCCCCCCCCCCACACACACACACACACACGTCTGCCCCCATCCCACAGATGAGCTGCCGCATTATTCCCCAGAGGTGGACGACTACTGGACCTTTGTTCTAAGAGAAGGTAGCCAGCCCCACAGTCTTTATTTGGTGCAGAACCGAGATTTTCAGGCTGTACTACACTCATCCTTCTTTGTCAAAAAAAAAGTGCTCCAGTGCAGAGGAGGTGACTTCAGCAACATCGTCCCACAGAAAAATGGATTGGACATCCACTGCAGTACAAGATAAACAGCATGGATGTTCCCTCTCAGGTACAGGTATCTGGACTTGCGTTACCTAAATATGGACTTCCACTGTAGACTCTGAGATAGTCCTCACATCCATTTTAAAGGAACGCTCTTCCCACTGATTTTATTTTGCACATGAAGATCACTTTATTTCAGTCATGTGTGTACTAGTAGTAGCAGCACGTCTTCTGAATTAAAGAAATGCTATCGAGTTGCATTATGGGAAACGTAGGATGTAGTATTACAGACCGCTACTAATTGTACTTGTCCACTGGCGTGGACATTCCCATTCACTGTCCATGTGAGCAGCCGCGCAATGCATTCTGGTAGCGATGCGGTGACATTTGGAGAAGCGGAGGCGTCCAGTTGCTCGCTCCTCATTTGCATAAAGTTGAATCCAGGCTCACTTTATACAGATCAGGGGCGTCCGGCTCGAATCGCCGCCTCTCGAAAACTTAGGTGAAGAGATGGATATCATATTATACTATACTATACTATAATATACTATACTATTTAACAGGGACGGTCAGTGGTAGCTTCAAAGGGGACCTAAAAAGGCACCAAAGTAGAGTTTCGACTGAACTGTCGCTCCGCAAAGCTCCGTCGTGGCTTTGAAGAGCTCTGTGCAGCACACGTTGATACAAACTGAAAGTCGCGAGAGAGAAAAAAAATTAAAATGTAAGACATGAGGTTGAACAAAGCAAAAGCCTTGCTGTGCACACACACTAAACAGTTTGCAGGTCGCTGCGACATGGAGGATAGCAGCAGCATGTGGTTACACCCAACTCCATCTCACTGGGGCCTGTGGTGGGCGGCCATTTTGGTTAAACCCCATGTCGGTCTGCGCTGGGGGTTTCAGTACCGCACCCTTCCTCCCCACACTGCAGCTCCTCCCTCTTACAACACCCACATGGTTTATAACACAGGGTTTCCCCCAGAAAAGTGGTTTAGCCCGGTGGGTAAGTGTCTTTTGTTTTTAAAATAATGGCCCGGCTGGGGGCAGTCACAGCCTGATGGCAGCATTAATGTAAAGCCCAATAGTTTGCGTGATAACAGAATCATGGATGGAATAGCGGGATCAAAGCTAAACACAAATTCCATAGATACGTACCATAGAAATAAAATGGATAGAAAGGCCATTTCAGGTTTTGCAGTAACGGTTAGCCAACTGCATCGATTACAGAGAACGAGCTGAACAGTGGGCTGGGTCCAACGTTAGTGGTCCTCTGACCCACTGGCGCTGGGTCCAACGTTAGAGGTCCTCTGACCCACTGGCGCTGGGTCTAACGTTAGAGGTCTGCTGACCCACTGGCGCTGGGTCTAACGTTGGAGGTCTGCTGACCCACTGGCGCTGGGTCTAACGTTAGTGGTCCTCTGACCCACTGGCGCTGGGTCCAACGTTAGAGGTCTGCTGACCCAATGGCGCTGGGTCTAACGTTGGAGGTCTGCTGACCCACTGGCGCTGGGTCTAACGTTAGAGGTCTGCTGACCCACTGCTGCTGGGTCTAACGTTAGTGGTCTGACCCACTGCTGCTGGGTCTAACGTTAGCGGTCCTCTGACCCACTGCTGCTGGGTCTAACGTTAGAGGTCTGCTGACCCACTGCTGCTGGGTCTAACGTTAGAGGTCTGCTGACCCACTGCGGCTGGGTCTAACGTTAGTGGTCTGACCCACTGCTGCTGGGTCTAACGTTAGAGGTCTGCTGACCCACTGCGGCTGGGTCTAACGTTAGTGGTCTGACCCACTGCTGCTGGGTCTAACGTTAGAGGTCTGCTGACCCACTGCGGCTGGGTCTAACGTTAGTGGTCTGACCCACTGCTGCTGGGTCTAACGTTAGTGGTCTGACCCACTGCTGCTGGGTCTAACGTTAGTGGTCTGCTGACCCACTTGTGCTGGGTCTAACGTTAGTGGTCTGACCCACTGCTGCTGGGTCTAACGTTAGCGGTCTGCTGACCCACTGGCGTCCCTCCTCACTCCTTGTAACTCTGAGAACATCTCTCGAGTGTGTTGGGCGGCTATATTACAAAATCCCACTATGGCCACGCCGAGACCCACCCTTCAATAGCATTTATTAGCCAGGCGTCCATGCTTACACAAGGTAACGTAACCCCATTTGTTCAGGTCCTATCCCCTGACCAATCCCCTAACTGAAATGTGAAATGCCTAACCCCAACCAATCAAGCTGCTTCGTAGGGTGGGTCTTGGCGTGGCCATAGTGGCTATCGTAATTTCGCTGTCCGGCAGCTCTCCTCCCAGCAACACAGTTTACGGCCCTAAACTAACAACTAACAACCATCGCCATTTTGTTGCGTACCAATCAAATGACCACGGGAAACCGTTCAATGGCCTTTCTATCCATTTTATTTCTATGGGCTGTGCTAAAAGCTAACCGGAGATTTGAAAATACTGCGACTGAGTTTCCAACCATGCTGCCTCGCTGTAACTGTAGTTTTAAAAAGAAACGTCTTAAAAATACATTATAATATAAAATAAATGATTCCCAGACACTTAAGCCCAGTGGGCCACCAGGCTTGCAATACACTGGGCGAAAGCCTGTAACAGTTTGAACGCAGGTCGCATGTGTGCGAGCGTAGCTGCGGTCGTAAAAAATACAATTATGCAGCACATGTAATATGACAAACCCGGACCGGCCGTGTGTGTGTGTGTGTGTGTGTGTGTGTGTGTGTGTGTGTGTGTGTGTGTGTGTGTGTGTGTGTGTTTTACTGCAGTTCCAGTGGAAGATATCATTGTGTGAAAGGCAGCCTTGTGTTATCAAGGTGAAAAATAGGCAGCCCGTTGCTACATCTAACACGGTATTGTGACTGCAGCTATGGAAACGAAAAATGAGGAGGGCCCTGAGATTGAAAGGTATACGAGGAGCTAAAGAGAGTGACACTCACCTGTAGATGACAAACAGGACGCGGGAGCGCACCACAGAGCCATGGAAAAAAGGAGACAAAAAAGAAAGACAAGTTAGTCAAATAGTCTTCAGGCGTTCGGCATAAAAGCCAAAGCAAACTAATTGCACAATAAAAACCTTGGCTCACAAGGTGGTCATTTAAAAAGAAGGTTCCAGCAAAATGAGGAAGAGCTTAATTTCACTTTCATTGGAATGATCCTCGTTGGAGCATGTTTAAGAGTTACTGCTCTCGTCATTAGTTTCACTCTCATTGCTTGTATTTCCCCACAGAAAGTGTAGACTTTGTAGGCCTACATATGGGGCCTCTTCAGGTCTGTGTGTGAGTGCTTAGGCATTCAGGGCATTGAAAAATATTGAAGAGCCTCTTGTATAATGCAATCAAAATACAATATTTCACTCCTGTACGTTGCGTGCCCCCGCCATTACACGGTTTAGGTGCAGCACACAAGCTTTTTTGGGCGCCACCTAGGCCGAATGAACGGGTTCTCAGATCTAATGACTGTAGTTGGACTTCTTCTTGACGTCTTTGAGCTTTTTGAGGGTTATTTGTTTATTATCTGCTGTAGCTTTTCCAACATTCTTAGACACAGATATGTGAATAATAACGGTCCAAAATGCTGTGAAAAGGAGACGCAAAACTACCGCAAAGGACAACAAAAATGACCAAAAAGAGACACAACACGACTACAAAGAGACTTCTTGAGGAAGCCTAAACCCCGCCGCCAAATACGTGCACCTAAGTCTCCCACAAACCGAGGGGGGGGGGCTGTATAGGTTATGAGTTCTCTCTGTTAGCTAGTGAATTGAAAGTAGGAGGTGGTTTATTTGAGTTTCTGTTAGTCAGCGCACACAATGCACATGTGAACGGAGATTTCCTTTCCTTCCTCCTCCTTTTCATTCCGCCAGTCTGGAGATGGGCGGCTGCCTCTCTCAGTAGTTCTTTTTTTTTTTTTTTTTTGTTCCTGCACTTGGCTTAAGTGACACGGCAGAGGGGGCCTGTGAAATTCCAGACAGCCTCATTAAAGCACAGTAATTGCTTTGCGAACAGCAGCTCGTAAAAAGGCCCCGCTGCCCCATCTCTTCCTATAAAAAGGAAACGAGGTAGCAAAGTATTGGGGGTGAGGGGGTGGGGGGGGGTACAGGGGTGCAGGACACGGGTGGTGCGTGGGGGGGCGACTCTACTCGCCTTTTTTGGTTTTTCATGTTGGTACCTGCCAATGATGCGCAATCGAGAACCCGATTCCTACTTGGAATCATTTCAAAAATGACAATTCCAGTTTTCTTTATTGGAATCGTTTGGGATCGGTTTCCAAAAAAAATTTGGTTTCAAATTCTCTACACCCTACACTGGCTCCCTGTGTGTTTTAGAACAGATTTTAAGATCTTATTGTTTGTTTTCAAGGCCTTCAACGGCCTGGCCCCGGAGTGTTTGTCCGAGATTTTAACTTTGTGTGAGCACAACCGGTCATTGCGGTCTTCAAATCAGCTGGTTTTAGAAGTGCCAAGGTCAAGGCATAAACGGGGGGTGATCAGGCTTTTGCAGTTGCCGCCCCGAGACTCTGGAACAAGTTACCCCCTGATATTCACACTATTACAGATGTAGCTCTTTTTTGGGTCCAAACTCAAAACGTATTTGTTTAGACCGGCAGGACTTTAACTTGTAACAGAACAATTTTTAGTATAAGTATTTACAGTGTGGTATTGGTAAAGGTTCTGAATACTCATTCATCAGCTTATCGGTATGGCTCTATTGATCACTGACGCCTCATCAAAGACACAACTTTCAGCTCTGGATAGCTTTAATCCAGAAAATATCAGTACTGGTTGTGGTATCAGTTAGGGCTGTCGCCTGGATTATGGAAAAAGAATCCCTATCTCGAATATTTTTGGTCAGTATTGAAACCACGATGAGTCAGTGACTTTCGGAAATTTAAAAAAACGTGAAACAGTTCAACAAATCAACAGTGAAAACACCTTAAACTGTGACATTTCCCTTGATACGTTTTCCTGTTTGAACTTTTTGAATTCCCCTTCAGAACACGAGACAAAATAAGAGTTTACTTGCAAAACATAATGTGCAAAATAATGGCTTTTCTTGATGACATTGCTTTTATATAGACTGTCTATTCATGCATATTGTGTTGTTACGGATCTAGGCCTACATCACTACCTAGACCACTATTTGCACTAACTGTATATTGACTCTTTACTACATTCAGCATTAATATAGTCTTTTCATATGTATATTGTGTTATAACTGATCTACAGCTAGACCATAACTGTATTTTGACTCCTTACTACATCTCAGCAGTGTTATAGACTATAGTCTATTCATGTATATTGTGTTATTACCATATCACTTTCGCTGGCTTTGCAATGCCTACTTATTCTGCACTTCATGTAGCCTATTGTATTCTGTATTCCTGTATTGTATTGAATGTGAAACTGTATGTTGTCTTGCACGCTTATGCTTTTCTTGGCCAGGTCGCCGTTGCAAATCCTCCCAGGTAGACCTTTACTCGACGGCCTACCTGGTTAGATAAAGGTACAAAAATAAATCAAAAATGGATCGTTAGGAGCCAAAATCCAGATTCAAATTCAATTGATTGCACAGCTATAGTATGAGCTTGTTTGAACCCCCAGCCACATACAAAACCGACGCTCGCTCACACACACACACACACACACACAGATTAGCCACTAACATACCAAGCACAACTACATCTGCCATGACTTTATCGTCTCTGTGTACAAGTTGTGACCCCCAGCGCAATATGCCCCGCGTCTGACAGGGTGATTTGAGTGAAAACGGGTTTCTCACGCAGTCCAGACACCCAAAGCGCCGCTGAGTGACAAGTGCTAAACGTGAGGTCGGATGCAAAATAAAGAAACAATAGCACAATGAGGGGAGCTGCAAATGTTAAGGTGGAGAAATCCCTCAGTAGGTTTCACTTTCACATGGTGATTAATCACTTAAGAAGATTGCACCATCCCACGGTAGACCCCCCCAGCCCCCCTTCCCCAGTGCTGATGCTCATAACAGGATTGGTCTGGCTAATGTCTCCACACTTAACATATTTCGAGCCCCGGCTGAGAAGCGGCACGTTTTAATCTGAAAAGGCAAATGAATCGCAAAGACAAAAGACGGATGATAGTTCTTGACTTTTCTCTTCTCTCGGGGGGGTTTGGGAAGGCTTCCCCCCCCCCCCGTCATTTGCTTAGCTTTCCTCTCCGCCTAGCTTTCCCTGTGTAGTCGGAGCGAGCTAGCAGGGGGTCCCCACTTTCTCTCCAACTAAAGGGATTAGCTGTAATTGGGACAAAAGTACTGTCCTTAAGCTCCCCCCCCCTCCCTCCTCCCCCCTTTAGTCGGCCGCTAACTACTGTCAGCTCCTCTGCAGGCATCTTATTAATTCTGACAAGTCAAATTTCTTCTGCTTGGAGTACTTTTGAATTTCAGTTGCAGGAAGAAAAAAAAAAAAAGTAGCTCTGAGAAGCTCCCATTTAGACACCATTTTGGGTTAGGTATCCTTCAGTGGTTTTGTGTGTTTGAGGTTACGGATACATGTCAGACTGGGGAACCATTTCATTTATCTGTGACCCCTTTCCACTGCCCCGGCTGTGTTTTTTTTCCCCTGCCTTGTCTAGTTCTGGTGGCGCTGAGAATGCTCGCATGTTTCCTTTCTCACTCTCTTATCTGAGCTGTCTTTGCGAGGCCCCACTGGAAGTGATGTCACCGAGGCTGGTGTGGAAGGCCGGGGGGAGGTCAGAGAAGCAGAAGATGATGCGAGCCGGCAACCGTTTCTTGCATGTTCTTTATTTTAAGTCTCGTGAAGGGCTTCTTCGCTGTCGTCAGCTGTTTTGAAACGGGACGCGTATATTGAATACCGAAGCAGCATCCTCCACGTAACCTTCAGCGAGCGTTCTGCTGCGAGAAATCAATAAATGATGCAGAAGGGCCGGCCCGTTCGGCAGGTTGCTGCATTTGCTAAGATGCTCGGGTCAGTTGTGGTGACAAACCACACAACAGTTGTTGCAGCTCTTAGGCTACATCTCAGTGTTTCCTCTATGTTGATTTTGTAGTGGCCATGGCAACATTTCTGCCACCACAGTATCAGAAATAGGGCTCTACAAAAAATGTAGTAGCGGTTGCCTTTTAAAACGATCCTGCCGACATAATGCACCCCCCCCACATTGCAATGTAACAACAAGTAGAACTATTGAGAGGTTACTGGGCCCGTCCAGTTTGACTCCACATACTGTTGTGTTGATGGAGTTTATCGTCAAAACGTTCGCTTTCTTCCACGTCGACTATTAAACGACCAAAAACATCACCGCGGTGGGTCCGTTCTAAGTGTAGGTTGTTCAGACAGACCTGCCCCCCACTGCTATAAAAAAGAAATCCTAAAGGAAACACTGCATCTAAACTACTACGCTTTGGTTTAAAAACAAATATCTCCTGTGTTTCATAGCCCATAGAACAGACATTTGGAAACATTGCTCCTCCAGTTTGGGTTTAAAAACTCAGAGGTTTACACTGTAGTCTGGAAAAAAAAGTGACAAAATAAAAGTAGCCTGCATTTACGGTAGCTAGCTAACGGTAGACTACAGTGCAAAATCCCTAAGCTGAATCAAAATCAAACAGAAGCCACGGGCAAACATCTGACCTTATCCTGTTCTAAGGAGGAATTAAAGTGGGCTCTTGATGTGTGGGAGCAAGGGGCAAAACAGAAGTCCAACATCTTCTTCCAGCTAAACTCACCCCCAGAGAGCCCCATTAAACGGTACAAAAGTCAGGCTTACTGGCTGACTTTATGGCTACCAGATGGCACGAGAGGGGGCCTGGGCTGCCTGTGAACTAGCCTCCACCCCTGTAAAACAGTGACCAGTTGACCCTGGAGCCATATAAACCTGGCGTCTAAGACAACAAGGCTCCAACCAACGAGACACGTCACCCCCCGCCAAGTCACCTGAGGAGGCCGGATTTTCGTTTGGTTTCCAGTCCTCTCCACAGAGTTCCCGTTATGAGGGTGAAATGGCTGTGCAGAGATCTCGGTGGCCGCCCTTCTATTCATGAGGAGAATAGTAGTCTTGGAAAAAAGAGCTAAAGTACAGCTGACAAGTATTTAAAACGTTTACTAGGGGCTGGATGCCCCGATTCGATTTGCATTGCGATTTTGATTTATTGTGCAAGTATGTAAAATCGATAGCATTGAGTATTGCCATTTTCTTTTCCTTTAACAAAGGCAGGAGTTAAATTATACACTCCTAGAGACAATATGTCATGAGACATTTAAAAAAAAAAAGAGATTTTCTAAGAACAATGCACATCACATATCAGTCATAACATGTATTTTCTGCATTTTTTTTCTGCTTTCACTCCATTTTGCTGGAGACAGACGTGATGTGGTCACTGTCTACGGTACCGTATAAACAGAAAATATCTAGGAGAACCATTGGTAAAATAAACAAATACCGATTCTGGGGAAAAGAATCAATTTGAAATATTCTCGCAAAGAAAATATCACGATACATACGACGTTCTGCTTTTGCCGCAATAAAGAAAACCCGAGACAGCCTTTCTGCAGCAGTCGAGTCGCTCACGAAGCTGCTGTAGTCGTGCAATAACAGAGAACCGTGCAGTTGGGTTTGCACCTTATTTGGAGCCCTAATGAGCCAAAGTGGATTGGACCCAGACTGGCCCCCACCAGGCTCATTTCTAGGTGTCACAGAAGGTTCACGACCCCTCGTGACCTCACCACGAAACAGCCAAAGCCACCTCTTGACCGACTTTATGGTCTGGGCCACTGTAAAAATAGAACAAAAAAAGGAAAAGGGGGGGGGGGGGGGGGGGGGGGAGGGGGGGTGGTGATTGCGTCTGGCCTTTAGAAATGCAGGCTCACTCTACAAACACTATCTTGAGAAGTAATCAAGGGAGGGGACACTTGAAGGCTTAATTGCGCCAAATGTCCTTTAATGACCAGAAGTCACAGCCCTTCTTTACGTCCTTAAGTTTTAACGGCCCGGAGAGGCCGAGACAGGTCAGGGAGGGGTCAGGTTGAATAACAGGCCAACGGAGAAAGTTTTGGGATGCATCCAGAGCAGCCAACAGCTGCATACAGCCCCCTTTGGGTTGGGCTGGGGGGCTAAAACTGAGGAGCTTGTTTTTCCCCTAGGGTTGTAGAACCTCATTAGGACAAACAGAGTGTTATTTCTAGGGGTGTGACGAGACGCTTACTTCACGAGACGAGACACATCACGAGATTGGGTTCACGAGAACGAGACGAGATGTCTCGTCGAGGTGAAAAGTTGTCTCGTGAGGCGATGTGATGTCAGCGTGATGGAGCGTGGAATTACTATTGAAGAACCCCCTGCCACTTTTAAATCATTTGTGTGGCAACATTTTGGTTTCCCTGCGGAAATAATAAACGGCGAAAGAGTGACAGACAAGACGAACACAATATGTAAACATTGACACTCGAGAAATCTCGTCACGTTTTAATCTCGTACAACGAGATCTCGTCACACCCCTAGTTATTTCCGTTCGGGGGATTAATATGGTGAATTTGTTACCTACTGAACTTAACAATGATCCTGACTGGGATCATTTTAAACTGCATCTGAAACTGGTTTTAAAGAGGGAGCAGTCATGTAGTCATAATCTGGTGATTTATTGTATTAGTCTGCGCTTTGTATTGTCTTGTGCGTTTTGCATTTTTAAGGTATGTATCTACTGATGAGTTGATGTTCTCTACTGTCTTTTATGTAAGTGTTGAGTTATTGTATTTAAAAACAAAAAGGATCCATCTAGGTAATCATGCTAACCGGCAACATAGGATTCCATTCACTACGCTAAGCTAACTAGCCGCGGCGCTGCCGGTGCTGCACCGGACTAAAACAATGCATGCACAAACAATGCGTTGTTAGGTTTTTCAATTTCATATCACCTTGGACCGAAAGCATTTCCATATCTGTGTCCAAAACGTTGGAAGAGCTAGAGCAGATATTAAATAAATACTAATTCATTATCTGTTCCGGTTGAGGAGGTGTGGATGCAGAATATTCAAGGCCAAGGGTACATCGAGAAAAATAAAAAGAAATATAAAAAACTAACAGCAGTGTTTACAAAATGGATTCCTTTGCAGAGCGAGACAATGAGGAAACAGTGGTTTAAAGAGGCTGTCGGGCCCCGCGGTCAGATATGCGCTTGCTGTATGGGGTACAGCGTCAAATAAAAAAGGTGACAGGGGATCCACGTCCGACCGACGGACCCCCGAAACTAAGAAAGTGAAAACCAGGGGGATTCTTTATGTCGGCGATGAGTTTGGGGTCGTCACACTCTTCTTTTCTTTTGTCCATCCTGTACATTTCCCTCTATTCCTCTCACATCTGGAAAGCAGGACTGGTTTCTCTGCCATTCCCCATGCGCTCACGCACGCACGCACACACACACACACACACACACACACACACACACACACACACACACACACACACACACACACACACACACACACACACACACACACACACACACACACACACACACACACACACACACACACACACACACACGTCATGTAGATTGCTCTGCCTGATGGGAAGCATATGAGCTGAGAAAGGAACATTGGAAGAAGGGGGTGTTGTCACCAGAACACACAAGTTATCTGCCAGAACTAAACTGGCAGAACTAAAAAAAAAAAAAAACTCTACTATAACTCACTTTTTCCAGGACTTTTTTTTTTTTGAATCATACAAGGCTGCTGTTGATCTGATTCTTCCTGTGCTGATTGCAATTTAATCCCAATCTCTAAACCAGGTAGATGCAAGTGTTTCTTCCCTCGGGTTTTAAATCTTAATTTAGTTCATCACATTCCAAAAGCAAGCAATATGAAATCAAGAATCCTACATGTGTTCTTCTAGGAGTGACTAAGACTACTGCTTCCACCAATGACAGTGACAGGGATTGTGCATTTAATTTAAAAATAAATAAATAAAAAGCCAATAACTCTGGCTTGCGCATTTAGCTTAAAGTAACTAGTTTGAGGAGCAGGAATTGCTGGCTCTGCATGTGTGCAACTTCAGACAAGAGTTATGTTGCACTCCTCCCTTTGGTCCCTCTTGCAAAACAGTGCAGAGGGATGTTGAAGAGCTCTCCTTGGCTCTGGCAGGACGACGGTTTCCTGCCTCCCCACCGTTCATTGGCTTAGGGCTAAATCTACACTTCTACGTTTTCTTTTTTTTAATCAGTGTTTTGAGACAAAAACGATTTCTGTCCGCACAAGTTTCAGCTCAGCCGCAATCTGAAAATCCAGAAAATACTTTGGAGAAAGAACAACCATGGCCAAAGGGATTTATTTGCTTAGGCCGATAAGCCTACCTAACCAATAAGACTGACTGACATGCATCGTCATTTCCAAAAATCTCGGTTTGTGCCCGTCCAGACTACAACGCAATCGCTGGAGATGTGTGTACAGAAGGCGTAAACGTAGTAAAAGATATTCTTCTTTTGATCAGTCCCTCCAGAAAAACTCGATTAATTATAATCGAATAATTCAACACACAATCAGCCGAAGTCCGCATATTTATGCGCTGGGGCGCATTTTTCCAAATACGCCGCACTTTCACCGCATAAATTGCCGATTTCCGGCCAAAATATGCGGGGCTTGCATGATTTCATAATCCCCGCATTTTCGTTGCAAAAAAGTCCCATAAGATATCTTAGCAGAAAGTTGAAAAATTTTGCACAAGAAGCTCTCACACAAGAGCAGCCATTTTCCCCCGTTGCCATGGGAACGTTATGAAGTGACGCAATTACGCAACATGAACATCATCGAAAAGCAGGGTGTTGGGGGGAAATCACTTTTTTTTCATCAAACCGCAGTTTTTTGCGAGATGTCGCAAGTCCCCGCAATTTCATCGCATAAAATTGCATTAATATCCCGCATATCCTATTCGCATTTTTTAAGAAAACGGGCCGCATAATCAAGGATTTTTGCCCGCAACAATCACAAAAAAACACATTTTACGCATTTTTCAGGAAGGACTGTTTAACAAGAAACGCAGTCCTCTAGATGTAGTCTTTCCATGGCTGCACCGATTTATCGGAGCCAAAACAAACCCCCTATGCCCCCCTTTCATCACTACTTACAACTGGTCTATGTCGGGGGACGTGGATAGATATCTCTTTAATTGATAAGTTTTCATTATTAACATTGCTGCCCAAAAAAAACAACTATTTGACCTTTTAGATATCATCTCCTATCTATCATATACTTTTGGCCACACTCTGCATTCTCCCTTCCTTGTATGTATCATTGGTTTACACTCAGCACTGTAACACCATATCGGTGCCACCTGCCACCAGGAAAAAGCTGAGAAGGCTTGAAATGATCAGTCCCCGTAAACACACACACGGCCCAGCACACACTCCCACTCTCACATAATGTAATCATAAGCGCTGTGCATCCAAACAAGAACGAGTGGTAAACAACGGCGCCCGCTCGCACAATAGTGAGAACAAAACGGCATAAAAACAAGAATCCGATTAAAGCGGCGAGCAGGGTGAGGTGGCGCTGGGGATGAATTGTGCGTACTTTGCAGTTGGTATATAAGCCCTTTCGTGCTGAGGGGCGATTACCTAGTTTGCAGCGCTGGTAAGCTGAAAAGCAGCTTGGAGAGAGTTTTTAAAGACGCAGCAGTGGTGGCAGCCTGTCCCTCTCCTCCCCCCCCCCCCCCCCCCCGACCAGCATGGGCCAGCCTCGCTAAGCTGCTTCAAAGAACAACGTAGAGGTGGGGCACCACATTTACAGATCCAGTGTGAGCAGGGTTTCTGCAGGTTTCCCCAAGTTAAATTGAAGACTTTTTAAGACCTTTGGGAATGAAATTTAAGACCTATAATATTTATTAAAAAAAAAAAAAAAAAAAAAAAAGGAAGTTCAGAGTCACAAAATCACAGGGCTGGGACAATAACCATGAAAATCATAACGTAACGTGTACTTTCTGCATTTTCTGCATTCTTTCTGTTATATGATATATGATATGATGTAATCACTGTCGGCGGGAGCGTATAAACAGAAAATATCTAGGTGAATCATTGGTAAAAAAGAAATAAAAAAAAAAACACTGATTCTAAGGAAAAGAATTGATTCTAGAAAAATCGCCGCAAAATAAATCACGATACATATGGTTTTTTGATTTGCATTATCTGCATAAGAAGCAGTAGGCTTTAAATGCGTTGTTAGCAACTGGCTTTAACCAAGCCCTAAATTGGCTATAATTCTGCACCAAGGCTAAATTTCGGGAAAGGGACTTCAGATACAGTATTAGGGGACCACTAAGGTCTATATAAAAGATAATTCAGATACAGTATTAGGGGACCACTAAGGTCTATATAAAAGATAATTCAGATACAGTATTAGGGGACCACTAAGGTCTATATAAAAGAGACTTCAGATACAGTATTAGGGGACCACTAAGGTCTATATAAAAGATAATTCAGATACAGTATTAGGGGACCACTAAGGTCTATATAAAAGAGACTTCAGATACAGTATTAGGGGACCACTAAGGTCTATATAAAAAGAGTCTTCAGATACAGTATTAGGGGACCACTAAGGTCTATATAAAAGAGACTTCAGATACAGTATTAGGGGACCACTAAGGTCTATATAAAAGATAATTCAGATACAGTATTAGGGGACCACTAAGGTCTATATAAAAGAGACTTCAGATACAGTATTAGGGGACCACTAAGGTCTATATAAAAGATAATTCAGATACAGTATTAGGGGACCACTAAGGTCTATATAAAAGAGACTTCAGATACAGTATTAGGGGACCACTAAGGTCTATATAAAAAGAGTCTTCAGATACAGTATTAGGGGACCACTAAGGTCTATATAAAAGAGACTTCAGATACAGTATTAGGGGACCACTAAGGTCTATATAAAAGAGTCTTCAGATACAGTATTAGGGGACCACTAAGGTCTATATAAAAGAGACTTCAGATACAGTATTAGGGGACCACTAAGGTCTATATAAAAGAGACTTCAGATACAGTATTAGGGGACCACTAAGGTCTATATAAAAGAGACTTCAGATACAGTATTAGGGGACCACTAAGGTCTATATAAAAGAGACTTCAGATACAGTATTAGGGGACCACTAAGGTCTATATAAAAGAGTCTTCAGATACAGTATTAGGGGACCACTAAGGTCTATATAAAAGAGACTTCAGATACAGTATTAGGGGACCACTAAGGTCTATATAAAAGAGACTTCAGATACAGTATTAGGGGACCACTAAGGTCTATATAAAAGAGACTTCAGATACAGTATTAGGGGACCACTAAGGTCTATATAAAAGAGTCTTCAGATACAGTATTAGGGGACCACTAAGGTCTATATAAAAGAGACTTCAGATACAGTATTAGGGGACCACTAAGGTCTATATAAAAGAGACTTCAGATACAGTATTAGGGGACCACAAGGCCTATATAAAAGCATCCATAGAGCACCACGTCATGGGACCTTTAAGACTTTTCACGGCCTAACATTTTGATTCATAGAACCGTAGTTCCAATCGTAACTTTCGTTTTATTTTATTTTGGACTTCTCGGAAACCCTGAGGAGTACAAAGTGTTGTGAGAAGCAGGTCAGCCGATAACTAGCAGGTCCCCCATACGCTTGATGGGCTTCCCACAAGGGCATCAGTGCTGTTCACACATTGTGTAAACACCGAAGTAAAAGATAAGAACGTAAAAAAAGAAAAGCTTTGTCAGAATTCCTGGCAGCTGTTTTTTTGGTGTTGTTTCCAACACGGCAGACAGCACCAAATCACTCCCGTGAGCTCCAACCAGAGCATGCCCACAGGAGGAAGAGCAGGCGCTGCTCTATTTCTGAGGCTGCTGACCTTTGTCTCATTTCTCCTCTGGAGAATAAAGACAAGCCCGGGCTGGAAGTGATATCGGACTCTGTTTAAGCTGCCACCGACTCTAAGGCAGCTGGAAAGACACTGAGGAGTTGCGAAGCCTCAGTATGCTTCAGACTAACTAGGTGGTATGCAGGATTGGGCATCGAGGACATGTTCCAACTCGGAGACGTCTCAAAAATTACGATTCTAATGAATCAAAACAAATGAACTAAACTAGAACACCTCTGCATACCGGACAGGTCGCTGTACGAACTCTGACAGGCACTTTTGCTGGAAGCATGTTTCCATTGGAGTATAAGGTGGGGCTGAGTGATTTAATTGTAACTGCAGATGGATTATAGTTTTTAAACAAATCCGACATATTTAAAGTTGACCGTTTTACAATTTCTACGCCACTGGGACCTCCACGTAAAGAGCCTTAAAGTTTCTACAGTTTTTAAACAGCTACGTCACATGTGTCAAACTCAAATCCAAATCCGGCCCCTTGCAGATTTAGATCTGGCCCGTATGTCAATTTGGGTTCACAATACATTTTGGCCGGCCTAGTTGTGCGCCAAACCAGTTTTTTTTAAACTGCAATTACCTGAGATTCAAAGCAGAATATGGCAGATTTGCCAACTCTGAGACTCAGAAATTCCCCCAGAAGCAGAGAGTTTTCATATTTGGGCTCTGAGAAAAAAAAAAAAACTCTTTTGATGACTTCTGTAGGGCTTCAGGTCAACAAAAATGCGAAAAAAAGCTACCAAAATGTAAAAAAAAAAAAAGAAAGTGACATGCAGTAACAAAATATAATAAACTCTCCATGTCTGGCCCTTGGTGCGATTCTCTTTTTCCAGTGTGGCCCTTAGTTAAAATGAGTTTGACACCCTTGAGCTACGTGTTGCTGCCATTTGAAGACACCAGCACAATAACTTGCACAATAACCATCTTAATAATGTAATCTTTAAGGTTGCATAGTAATCTTACACACACACACACAATTCTTGCACAACGCTGAGGGTATTTTTGAACTCTAAAAAGGTCTATTTATGCTGTGCGCCATAATAAAACGAGGTGACAACCAAAAAAACCAGCCGTATTATATGTCACGCATACTGTATATGCCTTAATAACCCTTATATAAGAGTCTCAAACAATGGCGTTTGCTTGCCCTGCTATCTTTTTGTGTCCCAACCGGAAGAATAGAGAGGAGAGAAAAAGAAAGAGAAAGGGGATTACTGGGAGGGATAGAGGCAGAGGCCCACATCTGGGTAATTGGGGTTGACAGGCCTTGGATCATCCCTCCCCGACAACAAAACCTCTGAAAGATGGGGGGGCGGGGGGGTGTTGGGTGGGTTAGGGTGGCCCAAACCCTATGGAGTGCCTAATGAGGCACAGTATACAGTAGTGTCTGCTCGGTACAGTAACTGTTAAAGGATGCGTTTACATTAGGGCTGTGCAATGAATTTGAACTTCGATTGCACTTTTGATTTCGGCTCCTACAACGATCACAAAAGAAAAGCGATTATTTTGCACGTCCCATTTCGCAAGCAAACTCTTATTTTGTCTTGAAGGGGAATGCAACAATGTCAAAAACGGGGGGGAAAAGTGTTAAGGGACATTTCACAGTTCGAGCAGCCCTAGTGTACATGCTTTAGAGTGTCTACTTCCCCTACAGGAGAGCACACAAACACACATATTCCCACCTGCCCAGTGACACTTAAAACATGGCAAAGTATTCAGCTCGATGTTGTATTTTGTCCCCAACTGCTCCAGGCAGTGCTGCGACCGCTGCCTAACCCTAACCCTAACCCTAATCCTAACCATAACCATAACCATAACCATAACCAGTGCCTCCTAACGGTGCCTTCCAGGCAAAAAACACAGATAAACAAGTATTCGCTCGATGGTGTTTTTTGCCCGCAACTGCTCCTTCCAGGCGTATTCACGCCCTGTGCTCCATGTTGGCAGGTTTAGACTGGGCCCAGTCTCACATTGCTAGACCTTCCTCCACAGCGCTGCGGAGGAGGGTCGTCGTCCAGACTAGACTGGGCCCTTGAGACTCCCCAATGATGACGGTTTTGCATCCAACACTGTGAAGGAAACCGGTTTTATTAACTGGACATTCCCGTTATTTATAAAAGAGCAAATGCAATAATAATGTGGTTTGATATCTAAAATGGAAGAAAAAAAGAAAAAAAGAAAAAAAAGGTTGATTTCCCATTTAATCAAACATTTTGACCCAGATGTGTAAACTTGTATTCCTGTTTCGTTGTACAGCACGGAGGCAGACAGCACTGTCTGCCATGAAGTCCCTTCGAAATTCTTCGCTTCAGCTCCACTGAGGTAAGCATGCTGGGAGGTTGTGTGTGTGTGTGTGTGTGTGTGTGTGTGTGTGTGTGTGTGTGTGTGTGTGTGTGTGTGTGTGTGTGTGTGTGTGTGTGTGTGTGTGTGTGTGTGTGTGAGCATGAAAGAGTTTGTTCAAGTGAACTGTGCAGCATGGGCGGTGAAGCACACTGTAATGTGGGGAAAAAAGGAGAGAAAAAGAGAGAGAGAGAGAGAGAGAGAGAGAGAGAGAGAGAGCAGGAGAAGAATGGATGAGAGTGAGAGGGATGGGTGGAGCAAGGGAGCGAGGGATGGATGGATGGATGGGAAAGAGAGAGAGAGAGAGAGAGAGAACAGAGAGACGCTCTGGTCAGGCACGCGATGCTTGGCTGGAATCAGGTCAGGCCCACATGAGGCCTTTCCTCGCTAACCCACTCAACCCACTTCAAGCAGCCGAAACACTTGGCTGATCTACATCATGGAGCAAAGGACCATATAAAGGAACAGCCAAACATTTCAGGTTAGACCCCTACTTTGTTTTCAGCGTACATGGAGCTGTGACAGTGTGGAGCTCCACTATTCACTTGCCTCCAAGTTTACACGTTAGCTTTCATACAGTATACACACACACACACACACACACACACACACACACACACACACACACACACACACACACACACACACACACACACAGTCGGCCACATCCACCGGCACTGGTCTTTTATTCCCCCCTTGGATGTCTCTGTCGAGTCTAAATTGAATAAGCAAACGGAATGTAAATGACTTTATTGGTATTGAAAAGACAAATTATCCACAAAAGCACAGTGGTTTGGTGTGTTTACAACGCCTACGCTGGGTGACTCACAGAAAGCGCGCTCCGTGTGTTGGAGTAAGACGCACAGCAGCAGCAGCAGCGCTCGGCCGAGTGGCTCAGACGTAAGGTGAGGAAATGTGACACTGGCGAGTGTGAGGCTAAAAGTAGGTGACATCCTGGTCTCGCGCACAAACCCATGCACAGATATAGACAGCACTACTGCCCCAAACACGTCTGAAAGTGGATCCCCGCGTGGGCCTCCACATCAACACTTCTTGAGGTCTGGACGGGCTTCATCTGCCGGCCCCGTCGCTCTTAGGTCTCCGGACGGGAACGTGTCGTGCTCACCGCTAAACCCAACCGGCTGCTGCTTTAATTAAAGTCGACTTTTAAGAACTGATCTCCCAGCCTGTCCCCACCTTGCACCGCCAGGACAGTTGACCCCCCAGCTACCATCTCGCCTTACCGGAAACACGAGACTTCTCAACATGACACTATCTGCCTTTGTACTGTGTGCAGCATCTTTTCTGAGTCGAATAATACTGCTTTAAAAAGCTGTGGCCGGGCAGGCTGTATCTTACCACTGTCTGCACATAATCAGGATTTAAGATTGCAATTCTCTAACAGAGTCGAAGTTAAAGAGATGAGGCAGGATGTACAATCCGTTAGTTTGAACGTGAAAAAAAAAAAATTTATTTGCAGAATTTTTTAGAACAAGCATGGGCTAAAAAGATAGCCAGCTTTGTTTCAATGATTTTCTGTCTGGAAGAGATATTTTATGGCTTACACTATTGTGTTGTGGCTTATTTTGTGCAATGTAGAGTAGGTTGCGTAAGGACGTTGGACCGGAAGCTGTAGATAAACTATCTTTTGTATTGGTGTCATGTGATTCCACTGAGTGGCATGATGACACGTACATAAAATATATCACGGTCATCGTTGTTTCAGGAACTAGCAGTGTTACTATTTCAGCTACAGTAACGTTACGAGGCCACGAATACACGCTGCAACCTTTTGTTGTGCCTACTAGTGTCTGACTTGTGTAACTCATTATTCAACTGCTGAAAGAGCCAACTATCACTTGGTGGAAATGATCTCACAACTGGTTGTTTTTTTTCCCCGATTTATAACGAGCGAAATGACAGAAAAGGGCGATGACTCGTTTGATGAGCTCTAAGAAATGTAATTGCAGCTGTGGGAAATGAATGAGTAGTCTGAACATGTTTAAACAAAAATGGTGGAGCACACCAGACACATGTCAGACGGACCACGGCCGCGATGTTTTATCCACTGGACAAATGTAAACACAGGGGGGGAGACTAATAAAAGCTACTTTCTGAGGTTCAGCCATGTGTGTGTGTGTGTGTGTGGGTCATGTTAGCACGCAGCAGCAGCAGCATCAGAGGAAGCAGCAGCCAAGCCCGGCCCACCAGCCAGCCAGCCAGCCAGCCAGCCAGCCAGCCAGGAAGCCGTCTTGCCCATTCCGATTTAGTCCAAGAACACTGCATTTGCTTAGCAACCACATTACCGCTCCAATCACAGCAGCAGCATTTGGGATAATGCAGGGCCAGAGCGCTGTGCTGTGTGAAGGCGGTGCATTATAGACTCACAAGCATGCGCGCGCACGCACACACACACACACACACACACACACACACACACTAGTCTGATGCCTCTCTCACTTACTGCTGCAGCTCTCTCCAAGCATGAAAGGAAGACTGCCTTGCCCTAATGCTCAAGCTCCTGCGTAGCCCACTTTGAGAGAGAGAGAGAGAGAGAGAGAGAGAGAGAGAGAGAGACACTGTCTGGCACCTTGAAACACACACTAAAGTAAATCCATTATCGCGTTTCCCCTCCCTCCCTCTACGCCACAGAGGTGTCTGACTGTCTGCGGCCCCATCGAACAAACAGACTGAAATAGAAATGTCCGTGGTAGCTAGTTCTGGCTGTGCCCTGTAACATCGGCACACAAACACAAACACGCGCACACACACGCACACACACACGCACACACACACACACATTTAAAGCCATCCTTTCTAGGACCTCGGTGCTATTTCTGTAATGAACTGCCTGTCGCTGAACTTTAGGTTAGCCTAATTAACACTCTGAATGGGACTTTGTACGACGCGCCCTGCACGCAGCCCGCAGTCTACACTTAGGTGGCCCACACTGTGTGTGTGTGTGTGTGTGTGTGTGAGACAGGTACTGAGGCGTATATGTATCTGATGCCGTAAAGCTGAGAGGGTGGAATGCTCAGTGGTTGGCCGCATTATCAAGGGCAAAAAAACCAACATTCACGGGGGCTGCCGACTGGGTTTTTACTATCGCAGACAGCTGCCAGGGCCTCAAGACAAGGCTCAAAGTTCATTAGCACTACTGTATGGAAACACACAAACACACACACACACACAGTGCAAATAAAGCCCAGTCAAGGCGCGGTGAATGGAGATGTAGCAGCTTGCAGATTGTGTCTTGATATCTGTGTATGACAGTCAGAGGCGCTGATAGTCATGAGTTTGTTATTTCTTTCAAAATACAATCCCTGTTGTCTGGTGCCCTGGTGTCACCGTCTGGGCTTTAAACCTGATTTGCTCCGGAGCAATTACTTCATGTGACAAGAGGAATTTCACTGCACACACACACACACACACACACACACACACACACACACACACACACACACACACACACACACACACACACACACACACACACACACACACACACACACACACACACACACACACACTCCGAGAAAACCCAAGTCTCGGTTTCAAGCCAAACGTCAGACCAAATCCCAATCATTATCGCTGGATGAGACAAAAACGTGAGCGTTTTGCAAGGCCATCGTGGCTGAGTACATGAGGAAGAGGAATGGGGGGGGGGGGGGGGCGGGGGGCTGGAAGCCGACCACGTGAGGCCTTTTTCCCTTTTCAGCTCAAACGGAAAACTTCCTTCCTCTGTTTTCTCTCTGGCTTATTCACCGGGTTTTATTTGTAACCTCCGATTCTGGGCAGCTCCTCCGCTTGGACCCTGCGTGTCGGGCAGCAGGCAGGATCCCAGCCCTCCCCCCGCCCCCCACCCCCACCGGCCAGGACACTGCTGTTGGTTTTGTTTTGGGGCGTTTTTTTTCTTCCTTTTTGCGGCTCAGAGGGTACATCTTTGTGAGGGCAGAGCACAAAGAGGCCCTTTGGTTCGCTGCAGGGTGCTGGGCAGCCTCAAAAAAAAAAAAAAAAAAAAATCGAGCCGGCCTGGCCAGCACATACTGGTGCTTTCCACTCGGGAGCTGGACATTTTGTTCCACTGTTGAATTCTGGGAGAGGCCGAGCGAGTGAAAAAGAAACGTAGGGAGAAAAGAGAGAGCAAGAGGCTTGATTCGGGAGCCAAATCACATGCTTTCCAGTGGTGAGGGAGAAGGGGACTGGAGTTTGTTTTGGCACGTATAGGTTTTTGGAAGGCTGATACTGGAAGCAGAAGCTTCCTTAAGCCGGTATTTTACGACATCCAATATCTTTCAAATTTGACATAATTCGTTTTTTTTTTATAACAACTACTTGGGTTTTAGTGGCTAAACGATCCCCATGGTGTGTCAGGGGGCCTTTAGTAGGCACAGACTGACATTGTGACAGACACAAAGTGTAGACAACTCGGGGGACTGTTGCGTCAGGAGCACTGAAGAAACTTCAGACGGCAGGGCGGAGGCGCAACAGGAAGTTGGCGTGGTGTCGAAACCGGAAGTCTAAGTCGCTGCCTGTCACGGCGCTGCGGTGCAAGTTCACGCCGACGGAGTCTGCAGGGTTGTTGTGACCGACAGCCGACACGTTGCTCACCCTGCTACTGAGAAAAGGGGAAGTGGGAGGGATTGCAGTGCAGCAAGTCAACACACGTGACACTGCTACGGGGTTCACCGGTTCTGTTGTGTGTACTGTATATGTGTTGTGTTTTCATTTTGTACAAAAAAAAAGAAGTAAAAAGGGCCCTAGGCCCTAGGCTTCTGGCTGTTGTCCACTGACAGTCACCCCACACAGGGCACATGATGAAGGGGAGTAAACTCCGGCATCAGCAACCTCTCTGATCCCCCAGCGGTGATCTGTAGGCCGGGCCGAGGACCAACAGGCTCCCCCCCCCAGTAGGAAACATTTACACAACCACAAAGACCGATACGTGGGGGTCAACGATGGTTTTATTCAGACTTTCAGTAGAAGGGTTTTGAATATCAATAGCTGTGACAAAGCTTTTTTTTCGTCAGTAAACTCCTAACATGTTAAAAGGGGATTTTAACATGGGATTTATTTGGTTTTTTTTAGCACAAAAAAGATTGAATGTAAAAGGGCGCCATTTTAACGATCTAAGCACACGGCGTGAAACGCCTGGCGCCGGTGTGTTTAGGGCGTGTCCAAATCCACTTTTGCTAGTTTGACGGCAGAAAAAAGGTTCCGTGCGCCAGTTGCATGGTTCAAAAGGGTTGTACTTAGTGTCTTCATTAATTCATAGGTGTGTTTTGGGGCGTAACATGCAATCAACCAATCAGAGATCATCTCCCATTCCCTTTAAAAGCCAGGCGCGTTTGGACCTTGGAGCATTGCTATTATGATGGCGGATTTGCACCGTAATATTTGTTGTAATCTTTTGCATGTTTGTGTGCTGCTGCGCTTCCCTGTGTGTGTGTGTGTGTGTGTGTGTGTGTGTGTGTGTGTAAAACAAGCATAGCGCGTGCGTGCTGTGCACGAGCCTAGGCGCAGTTTACTAATGCTCTGTTAAAATAACAATGAAATGCTGCGCTATTGACTTTAGACCAGGTTTTTGTTGGTCAATGGTGCGATCACTTCCCGCTGCCTCAAGGTAGCAATACGCCCAGAATGCACCTGAACACACGTCCCTGTGAGACCAGCACGCCCATGGGCGCAGGTGCATTTGCTGCGCCTGGTGCGAGATAGGGCCCTCGGTGTCAAATCAATCATCAAATGATGAATTGGCAAAGATCCAAAAACAGTATTTGCACATGAAATCCTAACATTAACACTCAAAAAGAAGGCGATCTGAGACAAAACGCCACAAAATCAACACAAGTGAGGATTCGGTTCAGTTCGGTCAAAGCAGTCGGCCCGAGAGGAAAGAGAGCAGGACTTGTGTCGTTTCCTGTCCTCCATCCCATCCCTCTGCCAGCCAGGTTGGTTTCTTCCTCCGGCAAAGGGAAGACTAATGGACACATTACCCGTCGGCCTGTCCCTCCGCGGCGATTATGTGGCTGTGAGGTCATCCCTTCACTTCGGTTCCCATCCACATCGGGGATCTATCACTTCATTACTGCCGTAGGGGAGGAGGAACAGCCGTGGCATCGGGCCATCTATGCAGCTTCTTATTCAATACAACGTGACGGTGAAAGACGATAAGTCCTACCGTTGCTGTGAGGCAGGAAATCTCGATCCAAACTCTTCTCCTGTGTGCTCCCACGCTGGAGGGGGGGGGGGGGGGGAAGGAGTTACCAAACTCTGTCAGCAAAATCCCTTTCTGTCCTAAGAAATCTCTTAAACACCCCGCCAGCCTACTTCCTCAACTAATATCAGCTATTTAACGATTCTTTGGACAACCACACAATGTTTACTGATATCATAAGGTCTGCCACCATACCATATCTATTCGATTCAATTCAGGGGTCTGCGTCCGACACAAGACGATACCATAAGCCCATTTAACACAATCAGTTACATTTATATATATATATATATATATATATATATTTTACAAAAAGCAACTAAAATATGATTTGATAATTTCATTACTGAGCTCTTCCAGACATTTCAATAAAAAAATAACTACTCTTTTTAATAGAAAGAATAAATATAAAGTAGGAATTTAAAAATAAAAGTCACATCTTGAAGATAATATGTATCAATATTTTTACTTTAGGTCAATAATATTGGATCGTGGGATCAGAATGCATAGCCTACAGCATGAAATCACACCAGGTGTGGGTATTTGTGTGTGTGTGTGTGTGTGTGTGTGTGTGTGTGTGGGAAAGGGAGAGTACATGTGTGCCTGTGCTATCTCAGCCCTGGGTGTGTGTCTGTAGGAGCTGAGATGTATCGATTGCTGCAGGAAGTGGAATCTGATGTTTCGGAGCACTTCCCGAGCTGGATGGCTTCACCGCCGAGAGGGTGAAAGCAAGTGAAAGGTCGGGTGGGGGGCTGGGGGGGCTGGCAGGACAGAGGAAGGGGTTCGACGCGGGGAAAGTAACCACTACAAGAAAAACACGGAAGGGTGAGAAAAACAGCAAAAAGACAGAGAGAGACATAACAGCTCGGGCTTCGTCCTTGGGCTGAGACTAAACAGTGCCGCCCCACTCGGCTTCTTGTCAGAACTCTGCTCTGTGGAAAATCAAGCTAACTCTCGGTGCTCTCTCCTCTTGTCTCGGGCCCGGTGTCTTGTATCACGGTGTGTCCAGATAGTGTCTAAATCTAGATAAGAGGGACCGCAGTACACCCCTCAACTTGGCTTAAAAAACACCAAATGCATGTGGAGGCAACTACTCGTGATCGGATCTTACCTCTTTTGCTCGCATTTGATTATATCTACGAGAAATGAAAACCACTTCTGAAAAGAAAAAAAAAGAAAAACTGATTTCACACTTGGCCATGCTGCGTGAGAGGTGGATATGGCAGATATTTTATACCTCACCTCGATTATGATCTTTATAACCTCATCTCACACTTTGCAGTAAGCCACTCAACTCTTATCGACTGTGTTTTGGGAGATTAACTGCTCTAGGGCTGGGCGACAGATCGCACTAATCCAATTATTTAGACGTTTGCTTCTGCGAGATGTTTCTAGTTTCTAGAAATTGTGTCGTCAAGAAAAAAAAAAGGATATCTGGAGCTTGGTATGAACGTGTTTTATGGATATACAAGTTGTGCAATTATTTGATCATTTTCGCTCAAATGTTTTGCACATGTAGACACAAAGAAAACAGACATTTCCATCATGTTCTAGTGTTTTTTTTTGCATTATTCTGGGGGAGTAGAATTTGTGAAACGTGCAAAAAAAAAAAAAAAATAGCCCTACGTTGTTCTTGGTGCACACACTACAACGTTGACTGGGTGTTAAATCAGTGCATTGAGGGATGCATTTGCACTTGAGCTGGTATATCAGCAAATCAATATTGTTTCACACTCACACAAAGCAACCAGAGAGAGAGAGAGAGAGAGAGAGAGAGAGAGAGAGAGAGAGAGAGAGAGAGAGAGATGCCACATCAAGCGATATAACCAGTTGAGACCAGGTGCAACCCTCTCAGACAATCATCTTAAACATATAATCAAATAGATAGGCTATTCGTAGCGGAATCTGATGGTCTTCTTAACAGCTTCTGTCCCAGAATGTGTGAGACATGCTTCGTCGTTGCTAAAGCGCTGGTTAGAAAAGTGTGACGGCTTTGCAAACCACAAGTGCTGCCACACACACACACACACACACACACACACACAGCAGACATATATAAATGGCAGTGGGCTTTATACAAACAGATGCACTACTGATACAAGATAGCCTTGGCAGTGTTTCTCTGAAGGAAGACGCTGAGAATAATGTCTTTGTGCTCACTGGGGGTCAGAGGCGGTTACACTCGCCACACATTACACTGTCTTAGAGATCTACAATTACATTAATTATAAGCCAAGGGCTTCAAGAGGTCTATTGTCTGCTCTGCGTAATGAGTGTGTGTGCGTGAGTGTGTGTGCGTGTGTGTGTGTGTGTGTGCGCGCACGTTTGTGTGCCTGGACGAGTGTGTGTATAGACAGATAGAGGATGCCTGGAAAGCCACGTGCGTGTACTGTATGTGCAGGAGTTTGTCGAAATCTATTCTGCGTCTGCATGTGTGCGCGCTTCGCAATAAGAAATTAATAGTGTGGGTGACGGGGTTGGGGGGGGAGAAGAGGGCATGGGATGTGAAATCAACGGGTTGAGTTTAGGGGGATTGTTGGTTAAAGCAAAGAAGGAACAAGTCTGGGCCTGGTGAAGGCTTCCTGAACCTGAGAAGCAGGCATCCGTGCCAGGAGGAGGGATCTCCTTTCAGCATATTGTTTTATTTAGCATCGGCACGGCCGCTTCATTTGCCAGAGTGCGGCCGGGATGGATCAATTCACGAGATTGGTGACTTGTAGGGGAGGAACGGCCCGGGATAGCCTGGAGGAAGGATGTTAACCACAGCATTAAACCTTTGTTTGCAACACTTTATTCCAGAGGAGTAAACTGAGCCTTCTGAGCCCTTGCCTCAACCAAGAGGCCCTGGTTTGCTCAATCAATCAATCAAACACACACACACACACACACACACACACACACACACACACACACACACACACACGCACGCACGCACACACACACATAGACAGAGACAGAGACACAGACAGACAGACAGACAGATACACACACCTTCCACATTGACTTCCTGACAAGTTGCAGCTGAGGTGTGGCTGCTGTTCACCGACTTCGTTTCGGTTTCTGCCCGGGCAGCCTAAATTGAAAGCCGGTCTCTGCCAGTCTAAGCTCTTCTCCCCCAGCTGGGTCCAACCCTGCTCTCCAGTCTGCACTCACCGACTGGAATCAGCCTAAACCTGTCCTTCGCCGACTGCTTTCACTTCAAAACCCTCGATGATCTCACCCTCCAAAACTTCTCAGGTGTTACGCTGCGCTGACACGAAACCCACTTTCGGTTGGATCTTTTTCCTATTGTGGCGCACCTGGCCTCATAAAGCACTGCTTATAAAAAAATAAACATCTGATTATCTGATACACTAAGAAAGGTTACACTGGCCAATCACAGTTCAGGATGAAGTTGCTTTGTTGGATCAATAGGGCAAGTTGGTCCACTCCCTGATTAATCCGGTTTAAGATTAACCCATACCGAGAGCAGCTAGACGTAGCTGTGAGTCAGAGCAGACTAAACAAAGATCAGAGGTGATTGTAGTTTGTACTTTACTGCTAGGAAGATACACCTTTTCTTAGAAAAGAAGTGCACAATACAGCTCTGTGTTCGTGGTACAGTCTGAGTGAATGGCTCATTCATTAGGCTACCGGAATAATCCCTGCAAACGCCTGTAAAGAAAATGCACTGCTTGCAGATTCTGGTGTATTGTCCAGTGTTGGAATTGAATTTTTTGAAGCCATGTCCATAATCCTCATATTCAGACTCTTATACCCTTCTAGTATGCACATCCTCCCTCAGGAGTGCACTGAAGTAGAAGTTTAAAGCATTTAAAAAAGGTGTATTCTGACTTTGAAAAGTCCAATTTACAAATTCCAAGAGTTGTGTTAAACAGATTTGCTCGTATCGTGTCGTCCAACTCCATAATCAAACAGGAGATAAAAAGCCCGCCATGTCTATGAGGTGTTAACGCAACTGATCTGGTAATACAAATCGGCTGCACACACAAAAGATGACCCAAGTAGTTGTTTGAGGAATGAAAAATGACAGCTTTAAGGTCAAACCTTGCCTACTTTCTTAACTCCACACACCTGACCAATCCCTCCATGAAGTAGGCAGGATTTTTGGCTCGTTTGTTTCAGAAAATTACAAAAACATTGTCGGACGCCGTCCAACCAACTCCACCAAGTTACCATGATAGCTGTCAAGAGTAAATGACATAACGTGTGAATAGTTAATAGGGTTGGGTACCGGAACCGGTTCCTACCCAACCGGTAGGAATCGGACCGGATTAGAACGCAAATTTCGGTTCCTCATTTCGGTTCCGGACGTGAAAATATCACACTTTCTCTGTAGTCTACCGTTAGCGAGCTAACATAGATGTAGGCTACTTTTTAAATGCCATATTCTCCCTCTCCCTCTCACCAAAACGGACGTAAAAGCATATTAACCATTCACTGCACGTGATCGCTAGGTGACTTAGGTTTACTTATAATACATTTAAGAACTTTAAAAACGTTAATATATTGTTAAATTGAAATCATTTTCAATTAAAAAAAACCTCTATACAAAGAGCCTTTCTTTGATGTCATTTTTCAGTTTTTCAAGAATCGGTTTAGGAATCGGAATCGTTTTAAATGTACCGGTTCGGCATCGGAATCGTAAAAATCCAAACGATACCCATCCCTAATAGTTAACAGTCATTATTGGAATATCCAAGTTAAACCTTAAAGCACACCATATTGTGGTTCCAATTTAAATTGCAATTGCAGAACTGTCCAGTGAAATCACAAGTAGGTATTTCTATTCGGCCCAACCCAATACACTCAATTAGGGCTGGGCAATATATCGATATTATATCAATATCGTGATATGAGACTAGATATCGTCTTGGATTTCGGATATCGTAATATCTTGATATGACATAAGTGTGTTCTTTTACTGGTTTTAAAGGCTGCATTATAGTAAAGTGTTTCTGAATTTACCAGCCTGTTCTAGCTGTTGTATTTGCCTTTTCTCCACTTAGACATTATGTCCACATTACTGATGATTATTTATCTAAAATCAGTGTGTGAAGATATTTTGTTAAAGCACCAATTGTCAACCCTAGAATATCGCCGCAATATCGATATCGAGGTATTTGTCAAGAATATTGTGATATCTGATTTTCTCCATATCGCTCAGTCCTACACTCAATTAACGTTTTATCAATGTTTCATATGAATCAGTTTTAGATTGGCAAAAGTAGCAAGACTAACAAGACTTGTTAAGACCTTTTTAATACCACCTAGGATGAAATTGAATGCCAACTTCACGACCATATAATGGAAAATCAGTGTGGCTGTTAAGCCCGAGAAAATAAGTGTTTACCAAGTAACGTTACCTGAATTAAAAAAAAAACATTTTATTATAAAACCGAACATTCATATTTAATACACAATAGCTTTGTGAGGTGTGCTTGTACTCTAATAACATAAAGTGAATCAAATATGTGTCGCATTTAGAGCTCTTATGCTATGAAATAAAAAATAAATAAGAAGAAATAAGAAAAAATAATAATTATATAAAATTGAATACTTGCCTTTTTAAATTTCTAAATTTAAGACTTTTTTTAATACCTTTAAAACCCCGTGGGTACCCTGTGACGAACGTGAATATAAAAAGGACACGTGCCTACATGGCTACCTCTTTGTTGGTTTGTGCTGGACAGCAGCAGCCATGACGCTTTCAGGAAAAGATGAGCAAACAGAAGCGAGAGGGCGGATGGAGGAGGGGGAGGCAAACAATGAGCAATGGTCCATGACTCAGGCGCTTTGGGAGCATTGATCACCCCAACAGTGGAGGGGGTGGGGTGGGGGGATGGGGTGCTGGGTTATCATCTCTATCTGTCCCACAATCACAGATCCACAGCTGATACCCACCACAAAAGAGGTGACAATGGCTAGCCAGCATACAGCCATCCCCCCATACTCTTACAATCACACCTCGCAGAGCTGCCCTTCCACATGGCTGAGGCCAAGCCAATGTGACCCCCCACAACAAAAAAGCACAAAGAGGTTTCCCAATGACCCAGCCGGCCTTCACAACAACAGAAAATACACCTCGAGCCCTTTCAAACGCTTCAATCAATGTCTGCCTTTGGAATGGACGCCAAATGCTTGTTTTGAGAGCTGACGCACCATTATTTCTAACGGGGGGTAGTGGAGTATTTAATGCCCGCCTTGTCACAAAATTTGTGCTCTGAAGAAAAAAGGTGAAAGCTCTGTGAACTAGGCCTTGTGCTCAAGGGACTTCAATGGCGATGGACACGACGGATGAACGAAACCTGCGTCTTCTTAGCGAACCATAAATCATAATGTACCTTCATGTTGAAGACAAGCCACATGGTAAAAACCACTCAAGGCCAATGTTGGCTCTGGTTAATCCTCTTTCTTTTTAGACAGGTAGATTATGCAATACATTGCTGCAACTGTGGTCAAAGGTTTAATATTTTGAACTACGCATTTTTGACCAAAACAAATCTCTATTAATGTGACCAGAACAGACCGATCATAAACCCCAATGTGTCCACCTGCCTTGGGTACCCAAAGCAGAATTCCAATGGATGTTTGGGATAAACACACAAAAGGATATATGAAGAAACAAACCCAGTCAGTGGTCTCATTCTGCACCATTACTTAAGTGTTCACAGTGTTCAACGCGTTTAAAAGTAAAGCTTCCCTGCTGTGATAATCCATATCTTTCACAATCACCCATCAACCCATCCACTTGTCAGAGATTTTGCAAAGCTGCTGAGTCGACTTGGCAGCATCCTCCTTGGTGGAATCGTGCCAGTTTAAATCAGAAATAAGATTAGCTCAGCTTAATATTAGCTTGAAAATCTCCCTGTACCTGCCTTCTCTGTCTCTACCTGTCCTTTGACATGATGAAGGAAAAGCTCCTTGAAGAAAACCCGTCAATTGTTGTCCCAACAGTGGGACATGGACCACTGGCTTCTGACATGACACTATGGGAGGATATTCTAGGCCATGCCTGGTGGATGTTGCTACACAGCTGACAAGTGTGTGTGTGTGTGTGTGTGTGTGTGTGTGTGTGTGTGTGTGTGTGTGTGTGTGTGTGTGTGTGTGTGTGTGTGTATTTGCACGTGATTCTGTCTGCTTCTGTATTCATTATAAGACTAGGCATTGCGGGGGTGGGATCTGGGTGCTGTGTGGATGTCTGTGCTCATGCATGTTTGTAGTGTGTGTGTGTGTGTGTGTGTGTGTGTGTGTGTGTGTGTGTGTGTGTGGAAGCATCACTGTGGGAGACAGGCAGATGGGGATGGAAATAAGTAGGCAGTGAGCTCATGCTAATCTCCTCCTACAGCTGATCCAGGCACAGAACATGCACACAGACACACACACACACACACATGAACGACTGCAAATCATGTACTCAACCAGCTCCATGCACAATCGCACACCAAATGAGGCAAAGGCAGCCTTTGCTATTTAAACGTTCCCATGTGTCTCGCATATTTTGTATAAGCCCAAAATCTTTCGACGAAATCTGAAACACATCTGAGCGCACATCTCGTCACGCAAATGTTCGTTCGAATGCGTCGCAGTGCCGGTGGATGTTGATTTGTTGGATAGAAGTGTGTGTGTGTGTGTGTGTGTGTGTGTGTGTGTGTGTGTGTCTGCGAGTCTAGCTGCCTTCGTCAGACAGCCATCTGCCCCGTGGGAGTATTTCAGCGGCACGCAATTGGCCAACTGCGCTTCAAGAGAGGCGAGGGGTGAGGTGGGTCACCTCTTTATTTGGGGAGGGAAAGGTCGCGTGCTGCTGGCTGCTCCTCCAAACATATGGGTGCATGGGGGTGGGGGGGGTACGAATGGGGGGGGGGCAACTCCAGAGGCCAACACTGCTGTCATATACAAAGGGTGCTCCTGGGCTGACGCAGCACAAAGTAAAACCCCCCACCCAACCAACCATTCCATCTCGCAATGAAAGCCATTGCCCTGGCAGTGTTTTCCAGTTTGAAAACTCGTCCTTAACCATCAACCAGTCCTGCTGTTCCACCCCTCAAAGATTTACATGTTCTTTGAATGGTTACATCTTTGGGGCTAAAAGTGCTGATTGCAGATTGAGAAAAATACAGCACGACAATAGGATGACTGGGACCTTCCTAAGTAAAGCATGTCCTACATGGATATCCGGTGATGCCTCTCAAGCATCCCCACAGACGTCAGCATAAAAGGGGGGGGCGGATCTGGGATCTCACTTTGAGCCCCATGATAATGTGCAACACAAGCGACCACGTCAAGCCAAACAGATAGCATAACAGCTTTCAGATCAGATATGACTTGGAGGTTTATAATGTGTGCGCTCTGTACACAAATATGCGGAAGAGACAAAATCGTCTATAAACTTTTCCAATTTTTCAGAAAGCCCAGACGTCTTTTCACCTGCAAATCACCAATCGCAATATCGCTCAGTGGTAAACTGTGTGAACTTTGCCGTTTTGGTCTGAATGGGAAAGTCTGTGTGTAGCTTGAAGCTTTTCTGCCACTTGGCAGACACCGAAATGCTAATTCAGTGCGATGCTGGCCTCACATCTGAGCATCACCGATGCATCCTCGGTACAGCCGCCTCAGGGCAGGTAAGGAGGCGAAAAGGTTAGAGGATAGTGCTCGACGGGGATGTGTAGTTAGGAAAATAGCTGGGCTAACAGTGCCATGTGTGTTGATGAATATTTCAAAAGATCCTCTCATTAAATAAACATGCGAGACCTCGCCGCCTACAGAAACCTACCATCAATATTGAATGCTTGCAAAAAAATTGACACAGTGCCGTTTACAAGCCAGTGGTCAAGTCATACATCAAATTGCACCATCTCACCGAGGAAAGAGCTTATTTTTTTCTCACGCAACACCTGGAGGAGGTCACCGGGTTCGGTCTTCTGTGCCCCTCTTACAATAATTCCAATGAGACACGCTCATGGTCTCTTAGAGACTTCAGAATAGCCACGGCAAGCTGAGTGTGCTTGTTAGTTTTCCGCTTTATTGGAAGGCCATGAATATTCTGAGAAGGGGTTTCACTGAGTGGGAAGAAATGCTTTATTTCCACGCATGCTCCTGGCTCCTCAAACGCACTTGCTCTGAGCTTCGCATGAACCACTTTACCAGACAGCCTTGCATGCATGGTTTCTCACAACGGCAACATGGACTACTTCTTTGGATCCTATTTTTTTCCTCTCTGTCTTTTTTTTTTTTTTTTTTTTTTTTTGAATGGACAGGCGGGTAGGTGGGAGGTAGCCCAATAGCCCCAGAGCGCCTTGTTTTCCTTCCCCTTGCCCCTGGTTTCCTCCTACGCACAAAGACTGACCACAGCCAGCCAGTTCTTCATGAAGTAATTGGCCGATCGCTGCCCGTCCCGTTTGTCACATGAAGACGCTGCTGATGGATGTAGAAGCCAGTGGGCCAGAGAGGGAGGTGGGGGGGGCAGACGACGGCTAGCAATGAGTGCTTGAACTTCTCTTTTTCTTGTTCTCCTCAGTCACTGTCTCCTTCTGAATGCGACTTCTGCTATTTGTCAAAGATAGCTGTAATGTCAAGGTCTTTGAACTCACCGGACGTATAAGATTGCCTGAGAAAGGTGTCCAGAGTTGGTGATCGGAGACCACTATGGGTCTGCAATGCCATCTGAATGACTGAGATTAATTGATGAAGTTTAGTTTATTAGGTTTTATAATGCTTTCAAAGTTGTCTCCCAAGAGAAGCTGGATTTATTCTTTGGAAATACAGCAGGACAGATTTATTTGCACCTTAAATCAAGATCAAACTCTAGGTAGGGAAAGGCACTGTTTGAAATGTTTTGGGACCAATATGATAACAGAGATATGGTACCAAGAGCGTTAGCGATTCCTTCTGAGAAATACTAACTTTTTTCTTGAAAAAAACATTCAAAAATGGCAAATCTTGTCTAAACACTAGCAGCTGAACTAGAGGTTTGCCTGAATAATGTAACACCGGCAACATTTGGGATGTAATTGGGAAGTATCTTATCAAAGAATAAGCAAGCGAGAGAACTAATCTAATCATATATTCAATGAAAGGGTTTGCTACGTGACAGTTATCAGTACCATTTCAGTCAGTACCTGGTTGGTTTTAATAGAACTTTCTGAGTTATCAAAGGGGCATTTTGAACACTAAGATAAACACACACAAGGTAATCACGGCATGTCAAGTGACAGTAAAGTCAGGATCCTACAAAAAGCAGCCACCACCGACACCTACAGTTTTCTCTACATGCTTTTCTCCCATGTGCACAATCGAGCAGAAACAGGGAAAATCCCCCTTTGCTCGCACCACTTTAAACGCTTAGAAAGAAAGGGAGACATGCTGTGTAAAAAGAATCGGGGGAAAAAAAAGCCTTCTAAAAATGTTTCCAGACAACACAACAACCTGTGATGCTTTCTCTCTCTCTCTCTCTCTCTCTCTCTCTCTCTCTCTCTCTCTCTCTCTCTCTCTCTCTCTCCGTTGCTTAAGTGTGCTGTGGTGCTTTCCTGTCCGCGGCTGTGGTGGAAACAGACGTTTAAAAGGCACATCAAAATCATCGCGCAGACCTTTCATCTCTCGACCCAATTGTTTCTCAGAGATAATGTCGAGAAGCCTCAGAGCAAAGTCGCTCTTTACGGAGCGGTTTTTTTTTTTTCTTCCAGAAAGGGATAAAAGATCAAACCGAGTTTCCTGCAGAGGGGAAGAAAAATAAAAACGGCTTTGGAAAATCCACGACCAACGTGGAGGCACAGCCGGCACGCAAACTAATCGACTAATTTAACAAACACCCGTAACCTTAATTTGCATACCATTCAGGCTAAGAACAATTACAGCCCCAAATCTTAAAAAAGAAAAGAAAAAAAGGTGCGTTTCTTTTGGAAGAAGAAACCCTCTTTTTCTCAGAATGTCGGCCAGTCAGCTCCACTTAGGGAGCGCTCGCCGTTGTTGCGTCTGTCAATCCGCTTCGATTAAGCTCAGAAGTGATGGAGTTTTCAATCCCACTTGACGTAAAGACACTTGAATGCCAATTTGGCATTGATCTCTCTGACCCTCGGCCCATGCCTCAAAGCAGGGACTGACTGTCCTCCATTAGAAACCCAGACTGGCAGCCTGGCCAGGCAGCAGAACTCATTACACAGGCCCTAATTGAATCGGTGGCTTCCTCCTTTACAAAGCACAGAGAGCAAATTGTAAATTATACTATTTTGATAGGCAAAAAAAGAGAGCCATCAAACAGAAAGGGCAGCATTAAAGCTCTAAAACCAGGACGAAATTGCGGCAGACTTTTGCGACTGTTACAAGTTTTTTTTTTTTTTTTTTTTTTTTTTGCCAAACACCCATTCAAAATAAAAAAAATGGAAATATTCCCTCAGCAGCCATTGAAATGTGCAGCTTACCAGCTGTTGTCCTGTCCACCGTGTGGACACGGCTGGCTGTCAGCAGGCTTAGCCCGACACCGCGCCTTGCATATGAAACAGGACATGGGCCTATATCCCCTTGGGGAGTTCACTTCCTCTGGGCCTCCACCACCACCACTACTGCCCCACCTCCCTGCTGAAACAAGCAGCCTCTTCAGCTGGAGGCCAGATATCCCAAGCAGCAGTGGGGGCTTCTCAAGGGGGGTGGGGTGGGGGTTGTGGAAGTAGAAAAGGGGAAGTTTTAGCTCCTGCGCATTAGAGAATGGTTGCCAGATATTGGAGTGCAATGTTTTTTTGTTTTTTTTGTGCCATTTTCAGGGTTTAATGGGTGCCAAAAGAACACTGGTCCGCTTTAGTTTCAGATTTTACAACTGCAGGATAAAGCACGGGAACAGCCTGCAGGAACGCGTCGGGTGTTAGCACAGTAACATAACGGAGCATAAGCGTAACAATCGTCCCGACCGATTCTCAAAACAAATCTCTTCCCACCACTTTGGAATCAAAATGAAAATCACTGGATGGGTCCTAAATCTGGATTACTGTTTCCTGCAGCGAGCAGCTGATGAGGCATTGTTGACACGTTTCATTCAAGCCGAGCACAGATTGTTCAGAGTGTTTTCATACAACGGTTATAAAACCTCCTCACCTCTCCGAAAGGAGTGGCAGACCTGGAATGTCGGCACACAGGCTGACTTAACCGCCTGTCTCCCTCTAATAAATGATCTGCAATCAAAACGGCCGTGCCCGATAGCATGCCTTCAACAAAGACAAAAGCAAATCTAGTTCCAAAAAGGGAAGGAGCTGTTGAGAACACAGGCCTGGATTGAGGCTGAACGGGACCCCTCGCCGTTTTAGCAGGGCACTAAAAAAAAAAAAAAAAAAGGGAAAAAAAGAGAAAGTCTGACATAAACTTGGTGGTTTTTCAACAATGCATGACTCAAGCTTGAGCTGGCTCGACAGCAAGCGGCCCCCTCTCCAAGCCCTCGACTCTCTTCCTCATATCTCCGTGAAACAGACGGATTGTGCAGAAATCACATCATCTTGAGGGCGAATTATAAAGTTAGCGACATACTAAATCTGCCCGCCGCAACCCTTATCTAAACATCCTGATGCGGAAAGCCACTGATTATGTGTGCCACCCACATGTGCGCCAGCCAGAAACCAAAAGACTCGCAGCCGAGGGCTGGCGTGAGCAACTCTCGAGAAGTGTTCCACACCCAGCACATAAACTAATTTAACAATTCGACAGTTTTGCTGCACTTGCTCGCTGCTCGTTCACAAATCAACGACGTGGCTCACATCCTCTGAGATAAAGAGGGACAGAGAATGAACTTCAACTGCAAATTCACTTCAAGTAATGAGCCAGTTTTCACTCAAACTGGTCTAGGATTCAGACGTGTGCATGTGTGAGAAGGAAGCTCTCAGAAAGAGCATCTGCAAAAAGGGAGGGAAGTGCGACAGCAACGCTTCCTGTGTCTGTCTGCGTGCCAGACTGCCGCTAACACTTCTGCAAACGCCCTCATTAATATTCACAGAGCTGCCCCGGCACGCAGACGATGGCGTTTTCTCGTGCGCTGAAGAAGAAAAAAAAAAAAAAGTAGAAAGGCTGCACGACACAGTGCAGCACTCTGCCTCGCATCCCCCGAGAACATTTCTCAAAGGGGCTTCGGCTGGTGCCGAAAATGTGCTGACAAAAAGGGGGAGCTCTGTTGCCATAAGTTAAGCAATATTCCTCAACTCCTGCCCAGCATGTATTCTCCTCATTAGCGTTTTTTTCTTCTTGAAACAAGGTTCTTGCGTTGAAAGAAGAAAGAAGGGAGGAGTCAACTTAAAAAGCAGGGAATAGAGGCTCAAATAAGCCTGGGGCTAAACACTCGGGTGCCCCGTCGGCACTTATAAAAATAGAAGAGGCCCCCTGAAAGTGGGGGTACTCGAGGTGTGTCCACTTGAGTCTAAATGAAAGTGTGTGCCAGGAGTGGGTTGTTCGCCATGCATGGCGGAACTTTGGCACTCTTCGGGAAATTCAATGGTCTCCCCGATTTCTCTTTCTTCGGCAGACCCCTTCTGAAAGGAGCCTCGGCGGAGAGCTAGATAGAAGCGTCTTGTAAACACTTTTTGCTTTCTGTGCCTCATCAACAAGTGTGCTGCCCAGAAGTACACTCTGGATTCAATCAGATTGGAGTAAAAAGTAAGTAAGAGAGGGGGGGAGGATGATTATGTGTGTGTGTTTGTTTGTGTGTGTGTGTGGGTGCATGTATGCCAGAGGTGGGTGGCTGGCCTGGGGTAGGTGGATGTTGGGGGGGTCCGATGTTTGCTGAATGCTCTCCTTTGTTGGGATCATATTATGTTTCCACCACAATACTTCTAAACCCTGCTCCATCAACTCCATTCATGTGTAACAGCTCATGCAAATGGCTGCACTAGCCTTTTTTTCTAAGGGGTGGGGGGTGGGATTTCTTTTTTTTTTTTTTTTTTTTTTTTTTTTTTTTTTAAATCAGTCTACCACCCAACTACTCTCTCTGCAAACTCCTGCCTGCAGACATTATAATCCCTTCATACAGTTTTTACAGTCAGCCAGCCCCCGAAAAGCAGAGCTGGAGGAAGCATGGAACACCAGATTCAGATGTCTGAACTACTTCATTTGGTCTCAAAGTCTTGTATCTGACCACGAAAAACCAACAACAACACAGGAAACATGTAGAGCCAATACCTGCATGGATGCCCTAATTCTGGTTATTCAAACATTTTAGAACTATCTCGCGCAAAAAGAGAATCAGATGTGGAAGGATGTGTGTGGACACAACCAGAAAAAAAAGAGAGAAAGAAAAGCCTTTAACACTGATAGTAGTGCTGATTAAACCCACAGGAAGTCAGGCACATGACAACCACACAAACATTGCATTACAGTGTGACACAGAAAGCTTCACAGACACACAAACAAAATTGGCAAATTTTGGAATAAGAAGAATAATCCCACTGCTGTGGGAGTGTTATCCCTTACAATGGGATCACATGCAATAAAAAAACAACCAAAAATGTAGACTGTGTAAGAGTGTGTGTGTGTATGTGTGTGAAAAAAAGAGTGGAATGAAATGCCATTTAATCTTGGGAAAGGAAGACAAATTATTTCCTCACTTACATCCGAATTCATGTTTATTTGCCACACTCCCCCCTAAATGTTGTTTACTACGTCCCATTGAGCCATTTGTTGGTAAATTATACTGTATTTACAGTGCGGGCCAATAAAAGTGGGCCTGAGAGGTGTTTCACTGGCAAATAATGGCTTTATTGCCACCAGAGGCGTTCTGTTGTCACTACTGGATGAGGCCCAATTAGTAACAATATGTCAAAGATGACCAAATCCTGAGTGGTTAACACACAGTGCACGACAGATATCCATATGATAAAAGGTTAAACCCCGGATTAATTATGGAAATGTATTAAGTGGTTGTGGAATTAACCCCTTTTTTTCATGCATTATGCAACTGGGGCAAATTTCAATTTTGCTGGGGCCCCCACAGGGAACCGTCTCAAAGACAACTGGGATTCCCAGGACCACAAGCTGAAAAATCACAACCATGAAACCGATATCTACAGCACACCCTCCAGCAGCTGGAACAGTTTCTAGCCGGGGACATTTTTAATGGGGGACCCCCCCCCACCACCACCACCACCACCCTTCCAAACCCTCCAAAAATGTTGAGAGCCATAAATTTCCATCTGAGGTGGGTACACTACCTGCTGGATATGAATGCCTTTTGAATGTGTGGATAATACTGTATTTGAAAAAGCAATTTCTAAACAAACTGTGTGCTGTTAGAGGGAGGTATATATATATATATATATATATATAACACTCAGAGCTGAAACGCATACACTGGATCTTGAGGATGGAGGATAATGTGGGAAATAAAAATTAAAAACTTCACGAGCTGCAAAGCACGCAGAAAACACAGAGCTCCATGGTGAGGTTCAGTATATGTAGCATGAAGTCCAACTCACCCTGGACGAGGCTTTCCTCTTGTACTTGTTTGCGAAGTCAAATTTCTCCTTGATCTCGTCCAGGAGCTGCTCCAGGCGGGCCTTCTCCTCTTTCCCAGAGTAATCCTGGCCCAAGAGGATGTACGCCCTCCAGTTGGCCGAGTCGAAGCCCCAGTGGCAAGTCCTGTTCTCCTGTGCCTTGTGGCTGTGCACCACGAACTTGTGCGTCGGGTACATGAGTCTGCAGTCCATGCACTGGATGCACGCTGCGTTCGGGCTGGCGTACAGCTCCGGTACGAACAAGCCCTTGCACTTGCCGAAACACTCGTGGTATACCTTGAAGCTCCGCTCGGTGAGCTCCAGCTCCAGCGACGAGCCTCCGCTCGGCTCCTTCTTGCAGCGCGGCGGGTAGGCGCCTCCGTAGATCAGGGCGTTGCAGAGCCGCTCGGCGTCCGTCTTGGTGATGAGGCCGCAGGACGGGGCCGAGAAGGGCAGGATCCCCATGACTTTGAGGATCTCCAGCTGGTCCGCCGTGCACCGGGAGCAGTAGATGTGCAGGTCGTCGCACACCGAGTTGATCTGCTGCAAGGTGAAGTCCCTCAGCACCGTGTTGAGGATCTGCGGCAGGCACAGTCGCTTCTCCCCGCCGACCACGAAGCACGAGATGGTCTCGCCTTCCAGCACCGTCTCGCAGCGCTCCGTGGAGCGGTCCGACGGGATGAACAGCGGGCCCGGCATCACCGGCGGCGGCAGATGCTGCAGAACCTGCTCGGGCTCCTTACCGTCCTTCTTGAAGAGAAGCTCATGTTGCCACCGGGCAGAGAAAGCCGCCGGTCCGCCAAGAGAGCTCATAGAGCTGAGGTGAAACTGCTTGAGAGTTTGTTGCAGTCCCGGATGAGGCTGGAAGCTCTGCCGACTTACAGTCTCCATGTTTTTCCTGCAACTTTAGAAGCGTAAATCCTTCTGGTTGTCGACAGGAAAACACCAGTATCTTTCCGTTTCTGAGCCCGGTAAATCCACGGTGTACCAGAACTGACCGAAATTGCGAAGCGCTTCATGAAAACATCCAGTAAAAAAAAAGTCCCAAACGGCGAGTTTACAGTTTTTTATTCCAGCGACTACTGAGTGTACACCGGCCAGTCGCTCCCTGCAGCGGGTCGCCGACTGTCCATATCTCGGAGGGTAGGGGGGGCGGGGGGTGGCTCTCCAAACTCCAGAGTAAGCGAAAAGTTCCGTTAGTCGAATCCAAAAAAAGAAGTAGGCGAAAAAATGAAACAAAAGCGTGAGTTGTGAGTCGATACAGCTCGATAAAAAAAAAAAACCTTATTTGAGGCTCTTTCCGCTGTCGAGGACTGCCGCAATCCACTCCGTCTGCCCCCGCAGTTCACTCTGACTGTATGGAGAAGACAAGTCTGAGAGCCAGCTCCCTCCCTCTCTCTCTCTCCCTCCCTCTCTCTCTCTCTCTCTCTCTCCCTCCCTCTCGCTCTCTCCCCCAGTCTATGGCTCTCTCTCTCCCTCGCGCTCCGTCTACGTCTCTCTCTCTCCCCCTCCCTCCCTCCCTCCCTCTGTGTTTGTGTGTCTGGCTCAGTCATTGAATCCCAGCCAGGAATGTGAGTGACTCTGCAGGCAGGCTGGGCTCTTCCAAGAACAAGCCGTCACCCCCTACTGCCCTGCAGAGAGTAGAGTAGAGAAGAAGAGAAACAAGTGAAGGGAGAGAGAGGCGAAGACGAATGCTGCGTTCACGTGATATGGGAAAAAAAAGTAATACGCGTCCACTTTAACTTCTTTCTTTCAGTAAATTCTGCACTGGTTGAAAGTAGGCTAACTTAGCATGTGTAAGCTACTTGTTCTTTACTTAAGTATTTCCATTTAATGCTACTTTATTCTTGATTCGTATTCTTATTCATTTTTTTCTGTGTATAATAAGAATGTGAAAAATCTCAGGTGCGATAATTATATCTGAAAGTAGTCATTTTTTTATACAGTACATGTTTCTGGTGCCATTTTACAATGATGTTATAACTTTATTTATCTTACAGCTGTTTTGTCTTTTAAATTGTTCAACTTTTTTTGTGTTATATTTATAAAGCTTTATATTTTCACTGTATTTTTTGTATTGTATTTCTTCTTATATTTGTTGTAGAGCTGACTTCAGGAGCAAGGCACATAAATTCCAATGTAGGCTACCTGTACGGCCCTGTACCTGTGCAAATGGCAATAAACATCTATTTATTCTATTCTATTCTAATCACCTAGAATTCATAGGGAAATATTGTGCTTTTACTTTACTACACATAGGCTATTTGACTGTAATTACTTGGCAGATTAAAGGTTTACATACAACCAAGCTGCTATTTATTTGACTTACACGTTAAGGCATCAGTAATAATAGATTAGATAGCATTAGATTAGATGGACATTATTGATCCCAAATTTGGAAATTTCAGTGCTACAGCAGCAAAATATCAGACACACAGCACACAAAATATACAAGAAATAATAAATCAATCAATCAACATTTATTTATATAGCACTTTACAGTTACCAACAGGTATCCAAAGTGCTTCACATCAGAAACCAAGACTAAAACACACATCATATAACATCATACAAAAAAGAATGACATATAGAAACAATAAAATCAGAAAAGGTTACATAGAAAATAGGAGAGGGAAATTGTCACACCACTACTATGTATTAAAAGCCTTTCTAAACAGATACGTTTTAAGTCTAGAGCTAAAAAGTGCTACATCTGTAGTCGTCCGAATTTCAGGGGGTAACTTGTTCCAGAGTCTCGGGGCAGCAACTGCAAAAGCCCGATCACCCCACCGTTTATACTTTGACCTTGGGACTTCTAAAACCAGCTGATTTGAAGACCGCAAGGACCGGTTGTGCTCACGCAGTGTTAAGATTTCGGACAAATACTCCAGGGCCAGGCCGTTTAAGGCCTTAAAAACAAACAATAAAATCTTGAAATCGATTCTAAAACGCACAGGGAGCCAATGTAGGGTATAGAGAACAGGAGTGATGTGTGCACGTTTAGACGTATTTGTTAAAAAGCAAGCAGCAGCATTCTGTACAAGTTGATGGCGATAGGATGGAATACAAGAACAACTTGTAAAAGGTAGAATGTACAAACATATATACAAGTGGTGTATACAAATGTACAACCTACTTAAAAGTTAATAGTATTTATAAAGATATAAAGTATATTATAAAGTATAACCTATGTTTGTTCAAGTTGCACTTAGTGCAGTACTGCGATGTGTAATAAAAACACATCAGGATACTATGACATGTAGGCTAACGGCAAAAAAGAGGCCATTCTGCCTAATAGCTTTAGTTTTGATAGCCTACTTAAGTATATGTCTGTAGTATTCACTAAGGCCAGTTTTGAATGCAGGATTTTAATCAGCTGTAATTGAGAAGATTTTTTGTTACTAATACTTCACTACTTTACACAAATTTCATTTTGCAAATAATCCAATACTTTTAATTCTGAATAGTCTAATAAAAGATAAATAAAAAAGATAATGATAAAGTACAAGTTAAAGTCACACACGTAACTTTAAAGCTTTATTGGTAACTTTTTGATATTAATGAACGTTCCACATTCAAGCCATCGCCAAATGAGTTATTACAAAGCTAATTAAGACTATCAGCTCCACACAACTCTCTCTGGATATCTCAGTATGACTATGTTCAGAAGATTGTGTTGTCCAGCAACTTTCCCGCGCAGAAACTCGAGTGAAGATAATGAGCTCTTCTGAAGAGTCCATCATGTTTTATTAATCCTCCATGTCCTCCTTGGCTACTAGCGTGGAGGAGGGGTGGGGGTGGGTATACGATCACGGAAGGCTTGTATCATGTGGATGCCCCAACAGTTTTGTTGTCATTACTTAGAATTCCTCATGGGGGAGACAGAAACTACGCACTATAGCTTTAAGTTGTAATTTTGTTTTTTACATTCTAGTAGCCTATTTCCTATGTGTGCATGTTACATTTAACCCCATGTGCGTATATCATAATGTTACATTTAACCCCATGTGTGTATATCATAATGTTACATTTAACCCCATGTGTGTATATCATAATGTTAAATTTAACCCCATGTGTGTTTATCATAATGTTACATTTAACCCCATGTGTGCATATCATAATGCTACATTTAACCCCATGTGTGTATATCATAATGTTACATTTCACCCATGGTACCATTTTGTATGGTACATTTATATAACCTGGACTATGGGGTAAACATTTTAACATTTCACTCCTTGTGTTTGAGTTTAAACCATGCATTTGCTGTTTGGGTTGCATAGATTACAGCTACACCATTCAATAGCAGACAAGTGTAACTAGTTTGTACCACATTTGGAACCCTCTGGCTTAAAAGAGCTCCAAGATATACAGACAGAAATGTCAAAAATGTTACAACTGTCCTCAGTCTCTCCTAGTCTTTTAAAACTGGCCTTATACTCTGTACCTCCACTATAGCTATGTTTCCATCCACCTGTCCATGGAATGATCTGAAGTTGGCTAAAAACATTCATGCGAATAAAGCCGGGGAAAGTGGGTTTCCATCCAACGGCTTTAAAGCGAATAAAAACCTGGGCATAATGACGTCACATGGGTAAGGTGTCATTCCGGGTTGCAACCATAAAATGACCTAAAAAGTAATCACAATTCATTATTTATTCGGCAAAAAAATGTTTCCATCAGCATTTATCGCATGAGCTGTTTACCGATTAAAACTGTGTAGTGTTTTAAGTATTTTATTAACTATCAATGTCTTCATTCAGAAATATGTCCTCATTGGTGTAAAATGACCTCTGCCAATGATCTGACTTATCCTCGTAAGCGAAGAATGTCTTATCTGTATTAGGCTTCCATGTCGTTCCACCATTTTAAAAACTATAATGGCTGAGAGGGACATAGAGCACTAGCCTACCTGTCTAGCTAATCCACAACGCTTTTTCCTTCAGAGCCAGCGTCACGTGACTGAAAGCAGCTGAAACGGAGAAGGAGATCAGTGAGAGGCGCTGGTCACCGCCCCGGCAAATTTGAAAGCCTGCGCTGCACTTTAGTTCATAATGGAAGATTAGACTTATGCCGAGCCACAGGAGAAGGAATCCTCGTCGCCAAAAAAAAGCGAAAATTGGGAAGGCACATTGTCATAGCTTCTTGGTACATAACGGCCACCATAGTTGCAACACGCATTTGAAAAAGCCAGGCGCTAGAGAGCACTATTCGTTTGAAAGCAAAATACAATTTCATCGCTAGATGGGAGAGATTCCTACACAGTGGACCTTTAAGAGAAAATCTGATGAGATCAAAATGTACAAACTTTGTGTTGATATTCATGAAATTCAGTCGAATTTGACTGTTTCCATAAAAACGTGTGGGTGGAAACATGCCTTATGATAGTTGGCAAGCTATTTCACACTGTCATTAGGCCTGTAACATAATAACATAATTGTCTAATTGCAAAATTATTTTGCATAGTCAAAGTTGTATTTGTTTAACCGCAATTAATTGCTAACATTGGCTAAGGTGCTAAGGCATGTGACTGGTAATTGTTTAGATATGCCAAATTGTAATTCTATAAGTGATTACTGGACTATATATTTATATTATTTCAATTGTTAGTTGTTGGCACTTGAACCTAGACACGTTCATATGAACAAAAATGACGATACAGTTAGAAATAACTTTTATGATAATAAAGAGGCGTTGTTTACTTCATAGCCTGTGTATTTGAGTTAGTACATTATCTGAGTCACATGACAGTGATATAGAACCAAAAGATGCATCCTGGGATTCATTCAACACTTTAATTTGTTTAAAAAAGTTAATTTGACTGAAAGAGACAATGGTTTCTGAGACAATCATTTAAATCACAATAAATGTGAAAACGTAAAATGTGAAAACTGTTACAGCTCTAACTGTTACTGACTGTATTGGAAATCAACATGCCGTTTGTGACTGCAGGTGTGTGGATCTCGACGTGGGGTTTTTCATTTTAACGCAAGAAGCTCACATTTACTATCTTTTTCCGTGGGCCCTGAATGCAGCAGAGGAATAGACAGCGGTTATGTGAATCATTTGGTTCACGGCTGTACAGAGAGAGAGAGAGAGAGAGAGAGAGAGAGAGAGGGAGAGAGAGAGAGAGAGAGGGGAGAGGGAGGGGAGAGGGAGAGAGAGAGAGAGAGAGAGAGAGAGGGAGAGATGGAGAGAGGGAGAGAGGGAGAGAGGGAGAGAGAGACAGCCCACAGAGAGAGGATGGGTGGTGGTGGTGTTTTGGTGGTGCGAGACAGGACAAATTTAGCTTTGGAAGGGGAAACGCAAATTTCACGACTTCTGCTTGAATGTGTTAAAAACAGTTTGGCAAGGAGCGGCAAATAAACACGTTTCATGTGTTGGCGACCTTGACAGACAATCTTGCACGAGAGAAGATTCATTTTTATTTTTCCACAGATCAGCTATTGAAAACTGTTAAGAGGCGGTCAAATCACTAGCACATTCAACAAAAATAAATATGCACTTTTAATTCCTCATATACTTTCCATTGCATGTATTTTGACATTTCCCCCTCAGTAATTATATCTCTGCAAATCAGAATTTTTTTTATATTTGCTCACATGAAGTGGTGGAATGTATGTTTACTCAAGTACTGTACTCATAGGCCTAATTTACAGGTGGGAGGGGGGTATTATTATTACTATTATAATTTCCTTTACATAAATAGACATTTGAACTATAAATTGATGCAGAAAAAATCCGCAAAATGCAGAAAAGGAAGTGTTTCAATGAAATTTCAATTTTGCTCAAAACTGGAGATCTCACCCCCCCCCACAACCCCGATGTTGAACCCAAAGTTATGCCCTTGACTGTACTTAAGTACAAATGTTGAGGTACAGTACTTGTATTTTACTTGAGTCTTTTCTTTTCATCCCACTTTCTACTTCTACTCCGCTACATTTCAGAGAGAAATATTCTACTTTTTACTCCACTAACATTCATCTGACAACTTTAGTTACTTTACACATTAAGATTTTGGCACACAAAACACATGTAGTTTATAAAATACAATGTTTTAATGTAAATTATACTACCCAACAATATACAGGCCTATAAGTCCAGCTGAAATGATTAGACCATTAAACACACAACTGTTTGGATCGTTTCCAGTTTCTAAAATGTGAGGCTCTTTCATTAAAGGTCCAGTGTGTAACGTGTTTAGTTGTTCATTATCAAAATCTGTGTTGCCCGTTCACAAACTTGTCCTTTTTCATGAATATTTACCACCACCATCAATTCCAAGTATTCCTTTTGGCTTGAAATTTTACATTTACGTTTGCATGAACTGGGGGTAGACACTCCATATTCATGCTCCATCTTGAAATACGGTAGCCGGTAAGGGACATACAGGACATACTGCGCCGCCTTTCGCGTTTTCGCTGTCACATGATAAACTCACAGGTGCTGCTAATGGATATCGTAGCTTCCCGTCCCGGCAAGTTTGAAGAAGGAAACATGGAGGACCACACGTATTCAAAGTCCAAATTTCTTCTTCTTCATCGCCCAGAAAAAGAAAAAGTATATTGAAAGGAGCAAGAGACCAGCTTTTTGAAGCATGAAGGCTACTGTAGCTGTAAAGGTGTGGACACACTAGGACGATAATCGGCCGTGGGACAGTCTGGCGAGGTCAGTAACTCGAATCTGTTCGGTGTGTCCTGTGCCGTCGTCCGTCTGGGGGGCTGTCGGCGTTCATTTTGGCCGACCTGACATGTTCAGTCGGCGGCAGGGCCGTCGGGACTCACCCGGAAATGGCGAGCGGAATGAGGTGACTAGAGTCTCTCAAAATCTGACGAAAATCTTTTAAACTGACCTTTGTTGATCTGACATGAAGGCAGATTCAGGAACTGCACGGCCTATTTCTCGCTTAAAATGTTTTCAGGAAAATGTTTCAGTGAACTATTTTAGTACAATATGAGATCGTATTCTGAACGAGCCGCCATGACAGTCTGGCTTTGAATTTCTGGAGAAAACAAACCCATGTGACGCGTTCGTCCAATCAGCTGCCGGTTTTAATTTCTTGGGCAACAATACAGAGTAGCCCCACCTGCTGCTATGGAGACGTATCACGTTTCTCAAGTCGGTGTCGCCTCAGTGTGTCCCGAGGCAGTTTTTTGGACCTCGGGGACCCGACTGATCATCTCGACTGGCTTTTTGCCGAGGGTCGGCCGTCTGGTTGGTGTGTAAGCACCTTAATACCTACTTTGAACTGCGTGGTGCGAGAGAGTTGATTGCGATATATGATCTCAACGCTAGATGGGAGAAATTCCCACACATTGGACCTTTAAGTAAGTTTACTTTTAATACTTTTAAGTACATTTTCAATGCAGGACTTTTACTTGTAACAGAGTTTCTTGACAGCGTAGTGTTAGCACTTTTCTTGAGTAAAGGATCTGAATACTTCTTCCAACGCTGCTACCATGAATGCATTTACGACGCTTACATTTTTTGCCATTACCATTGAATGTATTTTAATACAATTATGTTTGATTGTTCATATTTTCTTTTAAGGATAAGTAGCCAATGTGATTTGGGTGGTGGGGGGGCACATTATGTAGCTTACAGTACCATTGTAAAATATCAAGTCTTGTATACTTGAAAGCAATACTTGAGTAAAAGTAAAGTATCTTACAAAAAAAATGACTTTGGTAGAAGTTAAAGTCGCCTTTTAGAATATTACTTGAGTAAAAAATCTTAAAGTATCTGATGTTTACTGCACTTAAGTATCAAAAGTAATTTTGTGATATTAAATGTACTATTATTAGAAGTAAAAGTATTATGAATTGTGGTTTCTTCTTTCTACTTCGTTACATTACACACTGGAACTATCTAGAGGACTTGTAGAGTTCTCCCTAAGGTTGACTTACGGTATGTGCAGTAAAACCTTGATAAACTTTGACACAATATCTCTCTAAATCTTATTATAGGGAGTAAATGAGTTACAGTAAAGGACTAGTAATATAATCAGAACCTAGTGACTCCGCCTCGGGGGGGGGGTCATGTGTCAACTCCAGTTGTTGAACTGCAGCAGTGGTTCGGCAGTTTGCTGTTCCTGTGGCATCCCCTAGCCAAACACTGCTGAAACTGCAACATGATCTGACTGGGAGGATCCTCCCCTGCTGGCCAGGCCAGCACACAAATCTCAGATTTAAAATATGTGAATGTGCATATGAAAATTCAGTGCAATTCTATTTAAAAGAAATTCCATGAGAACACGGTGGTTAATAAGGCTTCTCAAGTGAGTCAGTAATGATACTAAAAGAAAGGAGAAGAATGCAAAGAAAGTAGGAACTATGGCTGGGTATCCATAGGTGTAACTTACAGAGTGGGGGGGGGTTACTGGCCAGTGGAACCCAACCCAAAAACCTCCTATACAGTAGTTTCATTTACATAAATAAAGACATTTGAAACATAACTTGATGCAGAAAAGGCACAAATTGTTGCAGAAGAAATCACCAGAATAGAATAGAATGCCTTTTATTGTCATTATACACATGTACAATGAGATTAAAAACAACTCCTTTCCAGTGTCAACATGAAATAAGTAGTGGGGGGACACATGACCTCCCCCTGAGGAGGAGTCACTAGGTTCTGAGAGCTATATACATATAGAAAAAATACAAACATATAAAGATAGATATGGTTTCATGTACAGTGTGAAATGCAGTGTGAAGTAATGATATTGCAACAGTAATGAAATTGCACAGAATTGTCAATATTATCAAAAGTATTAAATATTAAATATTGCACAGTAGTTGGGTAGAAGAGAGTCTGGGGGTGGGGGGTAAGACTGGGAAGTCAGTGCATGCGTGAGTGGTTAGGGCTTTTGGGAAGAAACTGTTAGTCCTTGTTCTGATGCACCTGTAGCGTCTCCCGAGAAGAAAAGTGGAGATCTCACCTCGACTTGGACTCGCGCGCTGTTGACTTGGACCTGGAATCGAGGATTTATTAAATCAGACTCAAGCATTCATGAAACGGGACTCGGAATTTGGATGATATTTCTGACTACTTTAATGTGTAATAGAATAGAATAGTCTTTATTTGTCATTGTACATGTACAATGAAATTGAATGCAGTCCTCTCAGTGCAAAACATCAGTAAAAATGTGCAAAGCAGGAAAATGTATATCTATATGTATATACATAAAAAAAAGTCTCTAAAGTCACTATAAAAATGGTTTGAAAAGGAAAAGGAAAGTTAAAAACACAGGCATACCACACAAACATATGAATAGGCAGTGGTGATGGAGTACTCGAGTCGCTAAGCTCTAGACTCTCCTTTGGTACCTCGGACTTGAACTCGGACTCGAACACTGGGTGACTCGACTACAACACTGCTGACTAGATCTGTTTTTAAATATGCCCAGTTTATTACTTTACCCCTATGGCGCAGGGATCTTCAACAGGGGGTCCGGGACCCCTAAGGGGTCCCCAGAGTCAATGCAGTGGGGCCTCCAAATTATTGTACTTATTATAAGTACTTTGAAATTAAAAAAGTCTTAACATGAATCCAACATATTATCAATAATATAAATCCCCACTGCTTACTGGCCTATAGGTAAGGTTAGACTCGCTTTACCAGACCCTCCTCCAAAGCGCGCTGAAGGAGGGTCTGGCTACTCCGCATGGCATTCGGGGATGGGAGAAAAACCTGCTCTGGTTAAATGGCATTTCTTTTAACCAATCCAAATCGCGGAAGGAAACGGAAAATACATGGTGAAATTTCCTGCAGCACCGGAGCAATCCCGGAAGTGGAACGCGAAGGATATAGACTAAGGTAAGCCCATCCACTGATTAATCCTAAGGATTCACTGTGCCACATGTATGTTTAACATTAAAACATGATTTATACAACCATGCCAACAATTATTAGGCTATTTTAATAGCTTAGTATTCTACGCAAAAAAGGTATGGATGAAGACTATAGGCCACCCACACTTTATTGCAGGCCCAGTTGATCATGCAACTTAATTTTATACAATATATGTAGTAGGGGGTCCCTGCTCCATCCCTCTTTCAGTTAAGGGGTCTTTGGCCCTGCTATAGTGCTCCGAGCACTGACACACAAAACAGTATCTTGCAGTGGTCAGTGTTTCAGGTTTCAGAGAAATGGCGGACCCAAAATTGCAGAGACGACAGCGCAGAGTTGAGTTTGAAGATTTAATAAATAAAAAAGGGTTACAACAAAAAGATTCCTGAAGTAAGCAGGCAATAGTTCCAAAAAACGTTGAGGAAGCCAAACGGCCAGGAATCACAATAAACTGGAACACCGAGACAAATGGGGGTAGAAATGCAGACCCAGACAGTACGATGATCTGACAACAGACAAAGACAACGAGTACCCTTTTTCCACCAAGGCAGAGCTGGTGCTGGTTCGGAGCCAGAGCCTAGTTTCAAATCGGTTCTTTGTTTTTCGACCACCAAAGCACCAGCTCCGAACCAGTACAAGTGGTTCTTAAGTAGCACCAAATCATCGCTGGGCCAGAAGTAAGAACCGCTTACGTCAGCTTACGGCTGGTTACCGTGACCAACAAGGCGAACAGAAACTTGTGACCGCCATTTTTGAATTAGCAGACAAACACGATGGACGCGATTAAACAACAACAGCAGTGGTCAGAGGAGGAAATGAGCTGCTGTCTTGCACTATAAAGGCGAGCCGCGCGAACACGTTGGATCTGCTGAGTTTGGATGCCGATAGGTCCGCAAAGCCATGAACATCAATAGCAAAGCAACATCCGCCATTGTTGATGGTGTGTTTGTGTTTGGCGCCGCCGCGCTAATGTTGCTGGGAAAGATGAGACGTTATACAGTGACGTAAGACCTGGCTCTGTGCCGGCTCTTCAGCCTGTGGAAAAGCAAACCGGTTCTTGAGGCTCGTCAGTCGAACCAACTCCGAACCGGCACTAGCTCTAGCTCTGAGCTTACCCCTTTCCCACCAACAAGAACCTGGTTCTTGTTGGTGGGAAAGGGGTAACAGAGACTAAATACACGAGGTAACGAGGGTGAAACAAGGGACAGGTGACAATGAGGGCTCAGGAACAGGGGAAACACATCAGGGTGGGGGAGACAATCACAAAGGTGCGAAAACACGAGGCAGGATGTAAGACAAGACATGACACGGGAGAAAACATAAAACATACACAACCATGACACAGCGATGGTTGCAGTGTTGGAGCCACGGGACTGGGTTCTCTCCCGTCCAGCTGGCAGATGTAGACTGTAAATGGTCTTTTTTCTGAGGGGGGACCAGAGCCTCTGCTGGGCTTATCAGTGCATGGCATGAAGCCATTCTTTCAGCCCAAGCACTGAGCTCTGGCAGCTGCAGGCTGGATGTGGGCCTACAGTACTACACTGGCATACTGCATCGCTGTCTGTGTGTGTTTACATTACACGGTAATAGATACAGAGCTTGTGCTTCCATCGGGCTTCTCATCCTATCAAGGCAAAGGCTGCTAGACAGTACGGAGTGTATGCCAAGACTCGTTTTCAATGATTCATAATGTTGCCTGCATACAGTGCTTGTCCTCTTGCTCTCCTTTTTTTTTTTCCCCCATGAGTTTGTCTGTGCTCATTATTTACTTGCATACTTTTTTTTTTTTTTTTTTTTTTTGCGTTGCCCTTCCCTCTCCCTTCACATTGTCTGCTGTGCATGCTGCTTGCTTTAAAAATTGCATGGCAATGCAAACTGTGAAAACTCCTCCCCCTGCTGCTGTGTTCAAAGGAAGCTCTGACATCCAGGATTCTCAGTCAAAGCTGGGACACAAAATCAAGGCACGCTGCCTGCTTTCACACCTCAACACGCCCAGCTAATCGCTGCGTGAATCAAATTGTCTGATTTGAAAAAGTGAACAAAAATGCTTTTATGCTAAGCTAAGCTAACCACATCTGGACTCCAGTTTCATACGCAACACACAGACATGAGATTGGAGTCAATCTTCTCATCTCACTCTTGGAAAAAAAAAAAAAGGGAAATAAAAAAGAAATCCCCAAAATGTTGATTCATTCCTTTAATTCCCCAATTCGAATGTCTTTCCTTTAACAAATCACATTTTTACTTATCCAAATGCCTCTTGCCCAATGTCAGCTGTGATTGGCTATATTAGATTAGGTTCACAATAAATTTAATCTAGTTCTGTGCCAAACCCAAAAAGACAGGAAACGGTTTTTCAAACTGCAATTAGGCAAATTTATGCAAAATTAATTTGGCAGGGTTGCCGACTTTGAGACTCAGAAATTCCCACACAAGCAGATATTTTTCATATTCAGGCTGTGAAATAGGTTGCTGTGAGTCAGGTGTGTGGATGCCTGCGTTTAAAAGTGTAATCTTTGATTTGCTTGATTTGCTAAACTCTATGATGGATAAGGATAAGTAACTTTTTAATGAACGCGAGCAGACCCAGGACTGCGCCTGGCAGGCTCATGTGACTGTGCTCCCGAGTTCCTGTAGCTGTAATAATCGATATACGGCTGTAATTCATCATTTGTACTATCTTATAATACATCGGAGGGCTGTATGCTGTAAAGCCTGTAAGGATGTATGGATGTGATGTTATTAACGTCTCTGTTCCCAAACTGCCGCCGGCTATCGGGCTAGTGGCTAGCGGATATAGCACACACACAAAGATCGTAATTTCTATCAAAGATCTTCAGCTCTACTGTGAACAGTCAGTCAAAAAAAGGCCTGCAGTCTAAACGTATAGCCTTAGACACAAATGTCTGGGAAAATATAGAGTCCAGGTTGGAAAATCCCGAAATTACCCTTTAAGGCTGCTGCTGCTGCCTCACTGTTATTCTCCTCATCATCTTCGCCGTCACCACGGCAGCAGAGCACAACACAGCATCACGTGAGACGGATGACATAACGTTTTCTTTCCAGGCGCCGGGTTGCTTTTTCCCAGAGTAGCACTGTGTACCACAGGCCTGGCCCACGGCTCGGCTTTTGTGTTTCCTCCCCTCTGTGGTCGAGGTAGAAAAAAAACCTCATTGGCCAATGTCAGCAATTCGGCAGCGGCCCTTCTGCAATACTCATCTTATGTGGCACTGGTCCCCCCCCCCCCCAAAAAAATGCTCTCACCTTATTTCAAAGTGGCAGGTTTTCCCATAGTGCTGTTTTCCATTCTGTTAAATAATGCTCTCCCCTCTTTCCTTTCTTTTCTTTCCTTCCGTTCAGTCCAGCTTTCCCTTGTCTTTTTCCATTGCATAATTGTAGCCGCTCTCCGTTGGTCCCTCTCTTCTGGCCAAAAGCTTAAAAGGCTCAGAAAATCCCACCATTATTATGACTTTAACTTTCCACTTTATGTGCGTCCTTGCAGAAGGGAACAAAGTATCATCGTTGCAGTTTGCATTCTTGCATGATGTAACCTTCTTCTGTGTTCCCTGAGTAGAAATCCTTGTGCGCCAGTGACATCATTTATTGTGTATTAACAACGAGAGTTGACGATCAAACTGATGAAACATCAAAAGGCTCTTCCTTGGGTGGTTTCGTCCTTAAAGTCTTGACCAAATCCTATTTTGACAAAGTCATGCACTCCGATGAACTCCACACATCCATCCATCCATTTCCCGCCCTCTCGTTTGGAACTGTGCTGCACGGCAGGCTAAGCGAGGTAGTCCAGATGGCCGACAGCAACTTCCTGTTGATATCACTCCCAGGGCCGGCTGTGCGGACATTGCTTAATTCGTTCCCTTTCTTTCTTTTTGGGGATTTTCGTCAATGACTCGACTTGTTCTGCACATTGTGTGTTGTTTGTTTTACATGCTAACTAATCGTTTGCTTCTCTAAACACTGCATTCTGGTTTGTTCACCACATTTTATCACATTCCGTACAGCCTACCGCTATTGTTGTTTTTCAGTATCATTTTTAAATAAATCTGCACAACAGTAATTTACTCCTGCTATGTTTTAAGAATGAATTGATTTGTGGGCCAAATTCTGCTGCTTCGGGCCACAAAACAACTTGGTCCAGCCCTGGAAAAATTGCCCAACAGTCATTTTCCAATTGTAAAGAATTGTCATAGAAAAAGTTCTAAATACACAATAGCTGAACTTACTATGAGAGTATTTTGCAGCTTTCAAATATCTGTTGCATTTTCGATAGAGTGTAAACTGTGCAAAGTCTCAAGGGGCAGGGGCATGCTCCATCTACAGCAGCTATACGCACTTTATTTATTTTAAAAAAACATTTGCCCAGTCCTTCCAGGAAAATGCGTTTTGAGTTTTTTGAGATTGTTGCGGGCAAAAATCTTTGATTATGCGGCACATTTTCTTAAAAAATGCGATGGAATATGCGGGATATTTATGCAATTTTATGTGATGAAATTGCGGAACTTGCAAAAAACTGCGGTTTGATGAAAAAGAGAAAAAAAGTGACCCCCCCCCAACACCCTGCTTTTCGATGATGTTCACGTCACGTAATTACGTCACTTCATAACGTTCCCATGTCAACAGGGGAAAATGGCTGCTCTTGTGTGAAGTAAACACAACATTTTTCAACTTTCTGCTAAGATATATGTGACTTATTTTGCAACAAAAATGCGGGGATTATGAAATCATGCAAGGCCCGCATATTTTGCGCAGAAATCGGCAATTTATGCGGCAAAAGTGTGGCGTATTTGAAAAAATGCGGCCCCCCCATAAATATGCAGACTTTGGCTGATTATGCATTAAATTATGCGATCGCGTTTTTCTGGAGGGACTGTTTGATAGAAGAAAGCCTAAACATCTGTGCATCATTTGGGAAAAACATGATCGTTTCTGAGGAAAAGAATCCTCCTTTAAGAGCCTCCTATTTCATATCGTATTGTTCTCCAACTGTCTTCATCGTTCTGGAACCAGAACACAACAAATGTGTCCTGACAAGCCAGACCCAACATCTTGATGTCAATGGGAACTCCCCATTGGCAGGGCTCAATCCGAGGGGCGGGATAAACGGTTGTCTTTCAAATTCTCTCTGCAAGCAATAGGATAGCACTACAAGCAGGCAGAGCCACGAAGAAGGTAGAGAAGCTAGTTGATAGATTAAACTTTTGCCGTATCCGCTCTGCAAAACTCCAAACACATCTTCCTTTTTTAAGAATGATTTCTGTCCCATTCTTTGTTCTTTTATCAAAGAAAAACTGATTCTTACCAACACTGTCATTCACAGCTGCTTATAGAAATCTTCACTGACCTTTGTGGAGCTTTTAGCCCCCTCCCACAGCCTTTTTGTGTGTGCACACTTGACTTGAATCTTGTAGAATGTATAAAGTTTAAGTTGATTGAATACAAGGTGACTTGCATCCACAGTCTATCTATTATATACAAAAAGATTGCATAATGAAATGTGGTTTCAGCCCACTCCATGCTGCACACACAGAACGTATAGAATGCAGCTATATTGTCCCGCCAAGGCCGGAAAATCACCTTTGGTCTCCCCCGATGAAAACATCACACTTCTGTGTGACAATAATAATTATTTATACTTTATTAATCCCGCAAGGGAAATTACAATGTTTCACTCTGTTGTTATTATACACATTACACACTGGCCTGAAACACACACACACACACACACACACACACACACACACACACACACACACACACACACATGCTCAGTACCTATATATATCAACCTGATCTCACAGAATTCCGTGAAATGAACACCCCTCCTCAACTCAAAATCTGTGGCAGTTTCACTGAAGAATTCCGTGAAATGAACACGGCCCATTAAGTTAAAGGAATACGCCACTGTTTCTTGAAATAGGGCTTATCACGGTCTCCCCTGGCTGTAGATAGGTGGGCCAACGCATTTTTTGTCTCAGTGCAAGTAATTAGGTTGTTTTTTTGTCTTTTGTTGGCTCACTTTTACTCACAACATGCTAACCGGCAACATAGGATTCCATTCACTACGCTAAGCTAACTAGCGGTGGCGATGCCGGTGTTGCACCGGACTAATACAAAAATGCTCAAAAAATGTGTTGGCCCACCTATCTACAGCTATAGGGGAGACCGTGATGAGCCCTATTTCAACAAACGGTGGCGTAGTCCTTTAAGGAAAAGGTCGTGGGTGGGCTTACATTTCCATGACACGCGGGACAACAACGGGACGGTTGGGTTTAGGAAACGTGTCACGCGGGGCACGATCCCCGGTCTCCTGGGTGAAAGTCCTGTGTTTGACCCATCCACCATACCACTTTCATACTACTCACTACCGTAGTCGCTCTTAATGCTACGTCATTGCCTTTACATTGGCACTGTTTACCACGGTGGCCACATTGAATTTTCCCACATTCAGTGATCACAGTTTGTGGTCATTTCACGGAATTCTGTGAGACCAGGCTGCTATATACATGCACCAATGGAGATGATGTCTCTCCTTTCTCCTATCCTGGAACATATGCGTGGTGTAGCCAGACCTTACTCCGCAGCGCTGTGGAGATAGAGTTGGCAATGGCGAGACTATAGGGCCACACAGGTTTAATGGCACTGTGTCTGTGCAGGGGGAAAAGGAACAGTGAAAGGGTGGAAACTGTTGAGTTAAAGCAAATGTTGGACACGTTTTATTGCACTGTAACATAGGCTATATGAAGAAGAAGAAGAAGTATTACTATTATTATTATTTTTTTTATATTATTTTGTGGGCATTTTAGGCCTTTATTTTACAGGACAGCTGAAGACATTTAAGGGGAGAAGGGGGAATGACATGCAGCAAAGGGCCGAGGTCGGAGTGGGCGCCCACTCTACCAACTGAGCTATCCGGGCACCCATTATTTCATTTTTTTGGCATATTCTGCACTCAACCCATTTAGCCTCTTTTTTTCTTTTTATGATAAACAGCTATTTTGAAATATTTGTTTCTGTATATATTTTTTATTCCTTTTTAATGTTTAATATGTCTGTTTGTTTATGTATGCACCAACCACCAATGCAAATTCCTTGTAAGTACTTAGGCCTTCTTATTAATGCACCTTCTTCTGATTCTGATGGACCCACCTGACCCCAGGACGGTAGGTGGCGGTGGCGGTGGCGGGACGGCAGCGACCCGCCAGCTCAACCGAGAGAGAGAAGAAGAAGAAGGAAGTTCCCGTTCGTCACACTAGCGCGAAATGTCGAAGATGTTGAAACCATGGCTGAAACATATTCCAAGTCTAAACTTAAACGAAATAAGCCTTCTGTCAAAGATGTCCAGCCGGGGACGGGTTCGCGGGGAACCGTGAAGAGGAGTCCCACAGAGACAGCAGAGGCTGGGAGGTGGGTGTTACCGTGTTCCTCTGGTTAACTTCATCGTGGCAGCGTTCACGGAGCCATCATAGAGACAGAGCGCATTCAAGTACCGCCCCCACCGTAGGGAAAAAGAACTCTCCATTGATTTGTGTTGCGTGAAGGTTTTTCTCCTCGTCTATAATTTCCGTCTGCTAGCAAACAACAACAAAAGATGCCTAAAAGCTGCTGTGTGGTGATATGAAGTACCAACAATGTAAAGAACCCATAACTTTTTTAGTTATGTAGTAGTACGTTTTTTAGTTTTTTATAAAGACAAAAGTGGATACAGACGTGAGGAATCAGCAGAGAGGATTCTGACCATATGTCCAGTAGGGCTGCTCGATTATGAAAAAAAAATATATATATATATATTGACCAAAATATCTATATTTCGGTCAATATTGAAATCACGATAATTTAACACGATTAGTTCTTCTGGAAAGATATTGCAATTATTGAACTTAAAAAACTGGAAAAAGTTAAATAAATCAACAGTAAAAAAACATAGGCCTACAACTGAAATTTGTCTTAATACTTTTCCTATTTAAACTTTATTTTTTTATTCAGAACACAAGAGAAAATAAAAGTTTACTTGCAAAACGTAATGAGCTAAATATTTGTATTTCTCGATTATTCTGTTTTTGTGATCATTGGGAGCTGAAATCATAATCACGATTACATTTTGATTAATTGCACAGCCCTAATGTCCAGTATGTCAGCTCAGACTCTAAATAATGGTCGAGCTCATTTTTAAATGCAACAAAGGAAGGTTTTAAAATGTCGAAAGCTGCATTCATGGATTTGAAATTCCCGAGGGATTTAATGCAACCTGGTTAGGCTGCACCGCGGAGCCCCAGCATCCAAATCGGGCAACAAAAAGTTACTACCAGATTGAGTTAATAATGGGGTGTACAGTCTATGGGTGTAAATAATAAGTTGTATCACAATATGATACATTGATTGTTTGGACAACGATACGATATTTGCTGATATCACAAAGTCTGCCACGATACAATTTTGATTTGCTTCAATTCAAGGGCCTGCAATTTGTATATGAGATATTAGTATTGTTCATTTAACACACACGCGTCAAACTCAAGGACCGCGGGCCACATCCGGCCCCTCGCAAATTTTGATCCGGCCCCCGTATTAATTTAGGTTCACAATAAATGTTGGCACGCCTAGGTGAGCGTCAAAACGACTGGAAACAGTTTTCAAACTGCAATTACACCATACTTAAAGCAGAATTTGGCAGATTTACTGACTTTTAGACTCAGAAATTCACACACAAGTGGCACAACCGGAGAGTTTTCATATTCAGGGCATGAAACAGGTTGTTCAGCTGCGTTTGGTAGCCTAAAATTGAAAATTTAATCAAAATGCTTTTTTTTTTTTTTTTTTTTTTACTTGATTTGCTGAATTGTATGATGGCTAGAGCTTCATGTGGACCTAAACTTTAAATAAAATAAAATAAATAAAAGCATGTCAATAAACTTTACATGTCTGGCCCTTAACATGGTTCAACTTTTCCAGTGTGGCCCTTAGTGAAAATGAGTTTGACACCACTGCTTTAACACAATCAGTTATATATTATAAACATATATATATATATATATATATATATATATATATATATATATATATATATATATATATATATATATAATATAGTGGAGATTATGGGAATTTCAATAAATGTGCAACTTTTTTTTTTAAAGATTTTTTTGGGGGAATTTTAGGCCTTTATTTGTATAAGACAGCTTAGACTTGAAAAGGGGGGGGATGACATGCAGCAAAGGGCTGCAGGTCGGAGTCGAACCCGCGGCCACTGCATCGAGGAGCAGGAACCTCTACATATGGACGCCTACTCTACCGAGGCGAGCTACTCAGGCGCCCATAAAAGCGCAACTTAAAGATGATACACAGATGTGTATCGAGAGTTTCACTTTGCATCGTTGATCATTAAATCGATATATCAATCCAGATCTCTGTATCGTTACACCCCTTGTTGATAATAGCCTCGCTGACACATTGCCAACAAAGATGGAACATAAATAAGTAAAAACAAAAGGTAGGATTTATTGCAGGGCTGTTATATTCGATTGCACAGGCTCACATAATAAAGTTGTAACTTAGTGTAAGGCTAAATCCAAAAAGGCTTGATAGCTTTTAGGAGAATTTCCTCCCAAATGGAAACTAAATGGGAACACGCTGATAGATCAGCAGGTACAGTGGGGGAAATAAGTATTTGACCCCTTGCTGATTTTGCAGGTTTGCCCACTTACAAAGAATGCAAAAATCTACAATTTTAATCATATGTGCATTCTAACAGTGAAAGACAGAATCCCAAAGAAAATTCCAGAAAATCACATCATATGAATTTATTAAAATTGATAACCATCTGATGAGGAAAAACAAGTATTTGACCCCCTGGACAAACAGCAAGTATTCTGGCTCCTACAAGCCAGTTAGTCTTTCTTTAAGACACAGCCCCAATCCGAACCAATTATCTACATCAAATACACCTGCCTCACCTCGTTACCTGTATAAAAGACACCTGTCAACACCCAAACAACCAGCATCCAACATCACCACCATGGGCAAGACCAAAGAGCTTTCTCACGGACATCAGGGACAAGATTGTTGATCTGCACAAGGCTGGGATGGGCTACAAGAGAATCGGAAAGCAACTTGGAGAGAAAAGATCAACTGTCGGTGCAGTTATCAGGAAATGGAAGAAGCACCACACCACCGCCAACCTCCCTCGGTCTGGGCCTCCACACAAGATCTTGCCTCGTGGGGTGTCCCTGATCATGCGAACGGTGAGGAATCATCCCAAAACCACAAGGGGGGAACTGATGAATCAACTGAAGGCAGCTGGGACCACAGTTACAAAAGAAACTGTTGGTAACACACTACGCCGTCATGGATTGAAATCCTGCAGTGCACGCAAGGTCCCCCTGCTCAAGAAGAAACATGTACAGGCCCGCATGAAGTTCGCCATTCACCACCTGGACGACTCAGAAGAGGCCTGGAAGAAGGTGATGTGGTCAGATGAGACCAAAATAGAACTTTTTGGCCTCAACTCAACTCGTCGTGTTT